>NW_019268528.1:5321995-5396736 GCF_002738365.1 Cucurbita moschata
GTCTTCATCGGCTACGAACCCGGGAGCAAGGCGTACAGACTCTATGATCCTGTAGGGGGGCGAGCTCACGTGTCTCGCGCGTCGTCTTCGACGAAAGCACCTTCTGGCAGTGGAATGACGTGATCGAGGCAGACCGTAATCCAAATCAATTCACGGTGGAGTACCTCGTCACCGAGCCTGAAGAAGGAGGAGCCCAGCATCAGGAGACGTCACCGCCGCCAGCAGGTGCACCACCTGAACCAGTGGAATTCGCAACACCACGGACTGCGGATTCGACGCTGGATGCCGATCACGATACTGATCTGGAGGCTAGGTACCGGAGGATGGATGACCTAGTGGGAGGAGGTGAACCACCTGGACTAGCAGCGCGCGAGCTCGAGGAAGTGGCCGAACTACATGCCGTCAGTGCAGATGAACCAAACACCTTCGCCGAAGCAGAAAAGAACCCGTGCTGGCGGAAGGCAATGCAGGAGGAGATGACATACATCACTAAGAACCAGACGTGGAGTCTGGAGGATATGCCACCGGGACACCGAGCCATAGGGCTCAAATGGGTCTTCAAACTGAAGCGCAACGAAAAAGGAGAAGTTGTGAAGCACAAGGCTAGTCTGGTGGCGAAGGGCTACGTCCAGAAGCAAGGAGTGGACTTCGAAGAGGTATTTGCGCCAGTAGCAAGGTTAGAATCCGTTCGTTTCCTGCTGGCAATTGCAGCACATCACTCTTGGGAGGTTCACCATATGGACGTAAAGTCTGCTTTCCTTAACGGAGAGTTGAAGGAGACCGTCTATGTTCGACAACCACCTGGCTTCCTGGATAACGACAACCCTAATAAGGTACTGCGCCTGCACAAAGCACTCTACGGGCTTCGACAAGCCCCACGAGCCTGGAACGCGAAGCTCGACAGTACCCTACTGTCACTGAATTTCAAACGTTGTGCCTCTGAGCATGGCATGTACACGTACGGCCACGGCAAAAAGCGACTGATCGTGGGAGTGTACGTCGACGACCTCATAATCACTGGAGGCGACATGGGAGTCCTCGGAAGGTTCAAGAAGGAGATGTCGAAAAACTTCGAGATGAGCGATCTCGGTGTGCTCAGCTACTACCTCGGCATCGAAGTGCAACAGAACTCTTCCGGCATCTCCATCTGCCAAAGTGCATACGCGAGGAAGCTGCTGGACACAACTGGGCTTGTGGACAGTAATCCTACCAGGACGCCAATGGAGGCCCGACTTCAACTAAGGAAGGCCGGCACTACGACGACAGTCGACTCCACCAATTACCGCAGCATTGTCGGGAATCTGCGCTATCTGGTAAACTCTCGTCCTGATCTTGCTTATTCTGTTGGATATGTGAGCAGGTTTATGGAAGCACCTAGGGAGGAGCATCTAGTGGCTGTCAAGCGCATCCTGCGCTATGTAGCCGGAACCAGAGGCTGGGGCGTAAGATACTGCGCTGGGAGCGAAAAGGAGAAACTCAAACTGGTCGGCTACAGCGATAGTGACATGGCCGGTGACGTTGATGATCGTAAGAGCACCAGCGGAATGATCTACTTTCTCTCAGGCGGCGCGATCTGCTGGCAATCAACAAAACAGAAGGTAGTTGCTTTGTCTTCCTGCGAAGCAGAATACATCGTCGCTTCGATGGCAGCAACTCAAGGGATCTGGCTTGCACGACTAATGTAAGAACTCATCGGGAGAGAAAGCGATCCACCAATGCTATACGTAGACAACAAAGCTACGATCTCCCTGATCAAAAATCCAGTTTTGCACGACCGGAGCAAGCACATAGAAATCAGATTCCACTACATTCGAGAATGTGCAGATCGAGGGCTCATCAAAATTGATTTCATCCGAACAGAGGAACAACTTGGAGACATTTTCACCAAGTCCCTGGCGCGGGTGAAATTTGAAGAACTACGCTCAAAGATCGGAGTTCAAATAATAAGGTACAGCTTTTAGGAGGAGATTGTTAAATAAAAGCTCTGCCTTATTTAGTTAGGTTTGTAAAAACATATGAGTTCACGCGAATGGAGGAGCGTGATTCTAGGGGCCATTGTTTTGGCAGAGTGGGCGGAGTCTTCGTCCACTTATTCTATTTTTGTATATTTGGTTTTTCTTTTTTTGTAATTAGATTTATTATTTAAACCATTCAACGGATGTAAAATAAAAACATCGAGTCTTCAGCATTACCAGCGAATCTCTCTCTCTCTCCTTTTACTTCCGCTAATTTTTCCTTCGAAGAAACCTTCGGCCAATTTTTTCGTCGACATCCGATTTGCCAGAGTCAACAGCAGCAAGACCCTCTTCCTCTTGCTGGTCGATGACAAAAGCCGCTTCATGTGGATGATTCTGCTACAAGCGAAAAGTGAGGCAGCAGAGGCAATTAAGCGCATTCAAGCACGAGCTGAGGCGGAATGCAGGAAGAAGGTGCGGGTGTTGCGCACGGACCAAGGCAGAGAATTCACCTCGGCGAGCTTTGGTAAGTACTGCTACGAGCTCGGTATGCAGCGGCACCTAACGGCGCCCTACTCCCCCCAGTAGAATGGGGTGGTGGAACGCCAAAATCAAACCATCGTCGGGACAGTAAGGTCATTACTGATGATGGCTGGGATGCCCGAGAGGTTCTTGGGAGAGGTGGTAATGACGGCCGTCTACCTCCTCAATCGGTCGCCAACGCGAAGCCTCGACGGGAAAACGCCATACGAGGCCTGGTTCAACAAGAAGCCAGCGGTACGTCATCTCCGAGCGTTCGGCTGCGTCGCATACATGAAAGACGCACTTCCCCACCTCGCTAAGCTCAATCCCAGGGGGCTGATGGTCGTCTTCATTGGCTACGAACCCGAAAGCAAGGCGTACAGGTTCTATGATCCTGTATAGGGGCAAGCTCACGTGTCGCGCGATGTCATCTTCGACGAGAGCACCTTCTGGCTGTGGAACGATGTGCTCGAGGTAGACCACAAGTCAAATCAATTCACGGTGGAGTACCTCGTCACCGAGCCGGAAGAAGGAGGAGCACAACATCAAGAACCGTTACTGCCGCTAGTAGCTGCACCCCCTGAACCAGTGGAGTTCGCAACACCATGGACTACAGATTCGACTCTATGTGTCGATCACGATGATGGTCTGGTGGCTAGGTACCGGAGGATGGAAGATCTATTGGGAAGAGGTGAACCACCTGGACTGGCGGTGCGTCAGATCGAACAAGAGGTACCGGAGGTGGAGTCTGGAGGACATACCGCCAGGGACACCGAGCCATAGGGCTCAAATTTGAGTTCAAACAAAACAAGGTTGATATATGATAGGGCTTTAGGAGGAGATTGTTAGATAAATCCCTATCGAGTGAATGTGATCCGAATGTGATCCCTGTTTTTTAGTTAACCATTTTTAGTTAGGTAACTATTTTTACGCTAAACCCACAAGTGAGGTAAGTGGGAAATATACGTAGAGTGTATGAGCGTTAGTTAACTTGGCATTTACTTTTCTATTTTAGGATAATTTGTTATTTAAATATCCCAGCTGAATGAGAAATCAAATCATCGAGTCTTCAGCAAATCTCTCCCTCTCTTCTTTTACTTTCCGCTTTTTCTTCGAAGAAATTTTCTTTGGCCGTTTGTTTTTAGTCGACGTTTTCCTCCCAATTGCCAGAGTCAACAGACCCATCATAGTCAAGCTAGCTGTCCGTAGCAATGTTTGAAGGTCATCAGACCTCTGAGTGTCATGCGAGGCATGATGATGATCATCATCATCATAATGTACGCGTCCATACTCATCATCATAAAGAGGAAGTAACCCAATGTATATATACACACAGAATGCATGAGGCCCATATAACTTCTAATCTTCAAAAAACATCTTTGTGACACAACCATAAGTTTCGTTCACATATCACTCTAAATAACATGCATGCATTGGTCTTCATACATTCATCATCATTAACATTAATTAAGGTTGTCTTAGGAAAATCATCGTCATAATGCATCATGGCATTTAAAATAGAGATTTCATCTTAATACGGAATAACTTCATATTAAGAAATCTCATAATCTTAAATCTTACATTGTCATGTTGTCATGCATCATATTCATGTAACATCATCATAGAACATCGTATACTATCATATAACATCATCATATAAATCAATCCTTCATCATATGCCATACATTATACGTCATACTTCATACATCATCATCATATAATCTAGTCAGAACATCATAAATATAAAGCATAAACGGTGAAAAAATATAACTTATTTTAGTGAAAAACTAAATGGTGCAACATTGAACTACCCTACCTATGATAAACAATTGTTTACTTTAGTTCGTAGGTGTGGCAACACTGCTTATGGCCTAGAGAATTTGTGGTCCACTCTGATCATGAAAGCTTGTAATATCTTTGGGTCAAAGCAAACTGAATCATAGGTATGCAAAGTGGGTAAAGTTTATTGAAACATTTCCGTATGTCATCAAATATAGATGCATTATCTAAAAGGTACAATCTCTTTACTTCTCTGAGTACAAAAATTCTTGGATTGGAGCATATTAAAGAATTATAGAGAGATGACCAAGACTTTGGAACTATTTATGCATCTTGTCCGGTAAAAAAAAGTTGTGGATGATTATTATGAGTTTCATGAACTTTTATTTAAGAAAAGTAAGCTTTGTATTCCTAAATACTGTATAAGAGATTTGCTTGTATAAGAAGTACATGTTGGTGGCTTAATGGGACATTTTGGGATTAATAAAACTTATAATATGTTGCATGAACATTTCTTTAAGCCGGAAATGAAGCATGATGTTCATAAGTTTTATAGTCAATGTTTTAAATGCAAAGAAGATAAATCTAGATTACAACCAAGTAGATTGTATACTTCTTCAAATGTACCTAACAAACCTTTGACTAATATATCTATGGATTTTGTTCTTAGTTTGTCCACACTAGAAGGGTAAAGATAATAGTTTTGTTGTGGTAGACAGATTTAGTAAAATGCCTCACTTTATTGCATGCAACAAGACAGATGATACAAAACATGTTGCTGACTTATTCTCTAGAGAAGTAGTAAGATTACATGAAATTCCTAAAATAATTGTTAGTGATAGGGTTGCTAAGTTTTTAAGTCACTCTTGAAAATTATTGTGGGGGTAAATTGGGTACCAAATTGTTATTTTGAACTACATGTTATCCTCAGACTCAGAATAACGGACAAGCTGAGGTGGTTAATAGAGCATTAAGAGCATTGCTTACGGCTATTATTTCTAAGAATATTAAGTCTTTGGACGAATGTTTGCCATTTGTAGAGTTTGCATATAATAGAGCAATTTATAGAACCACTCATTGTTCTCCTTTTGAAGTTGTTTATGGATTTAATCCATTTACGCCTTTTGATTTGCTTCCTACTTCTTCTCATATTTTTGTGAGTGATTTGATCAAAACATTGCATAAAGAGCTGAAGGAGAGAATTGAGAAACAAAATTTCAAAGTTGCTTCAATAATTAACAAAGGACGGAAGGAAATCATTTTTCAACCTGGTGACTAGGTTCGCATACACTTTCACAAGGAGCGATTCCCATCTCAAAGGAAAAAAGGTAACATCAAAGAGGGGATGACCCTTATCAAGTTCTTGAAAAAATTAATAACAATGTATATAAAATTGATTTTTCGGGAGAATTTTCAGTACATTTTACTTTCAATGTTGCTAACTTGAGTCCTTTTGATGTAGGTGATGATTTTTCTAATTTGAGGACGAATTCTTCCGAAAATGAGGAAGATGATAAGGATCCTGATATTCCAAATGTTCCAATTGGACCTATTACATGATCCAAGACCAAGAAGATTCAACAAGCCTTCATTCTTCATCTACACAATTGGATAGACTCGGTTCAACCATCATTTCATGTGTTACAACATGATTCGATTGAGGAAGGACCATTAAGAGCTTCAGAAGTGAATATTTGCACGGTTGAAGTAGTGGATGAAGTTGCTAAAAGTGCACTTAATTGATAAGTTATTAGAAAACTTTATTTATTATATTTAATTTCATAATTCTTGTAATGGACAAAATGGTGGAAGTTATTTGTCTCTTGTGGAGATTTAACGGGATTGGGATTAAATTATGACTACTAACTTCTTTAGTGGGCATTTGAAGAATTGAAAGTTTCTTGTGTGGGGAGACTACAAATACCAACAAATTATTATGTAAAAGGCATAATTGGAAGAATGGATGAGATCTCCATTGAGATTTTCACCCTTAGAAATCTGAGCATCATGTTCGCCATTTCTAAGTTTCAAGCAATTCTTGTGGTAGATTGCATCTGAGCTATTCAATCAAGACTCAAGTTTGATTGTGGGGATGAATGAATGAGATCTCCATTGAGATTTTCACCCTTAACAATCTGAGCATCATCTTCGCCATTTCTAAGTTTCAAGCAATTCTTGTGGTAGATTGCATCTGAGCTATTCAATCAAGAATCAAGTTTGATTGTGGGGTGACTCAATTTAGAACTTCCAAATCTTGCTTTCTTTGATCTTAAGAGGTAATCTGATTCTATCCCTATCTTTTTGTTGATCCGAATTTTGTATAAGGAGGTGTTAATTTCTTTGATTCAAGAGTTCCTGCTTCAACCAAAGTTTGGATCGTTGGGTTGAGGATTAGAGTTGCCTTATCGTATAGGCTCTTAATCACGACCTTAAGCTAGGATATTACTTCTTATTATGTTTTGAGGGGCTTGCACTTAGAGCTCATGTGTTTATATGTCATACTCATCCTGATAACCTTTCCCTAAAATAACCTTTAATTCTCTCTCCTAAACACATGAGTGGTGTTATCATGATCGTGTCATCTTGCTAGTGAATTGTGGTGCAGGACATCTCATCTAGGTGAGGGAAAGAGGAGGCTCTTCATAACATCTTGCTCATGATACATAACGCAAGACATCTCACTTAAAAGAGGAATAGGGGCCTTGTAGTACACCTCGTAATGGGAGATAATGATTACTTTTTGATTCTAGCAACTTATTTATCATGTTATTCAAACAATCCTAGGTACATTCTTGGCACATAGATGGTTGGTGAACCTATGCTTGTACATATTACCATGGGGTAGGCTTACACTTACTAGTTTTAATTTATGTAAAAGCTAAAAGGGCAGTCTAACTTGGTCCTATGAACATGAAAACTTACTAGTATCTCGATAAGATCACTATAAGATCATGTAAGAAGTCTCATGTTACATAGGTGCCTAAAAGTCATAAAGCAAGGTAAATTTGCATGAGGAGTATTAGAGTCATTTTACACCAATTCTTGGTTTAGCTACTTAATCTGGTCTAATGACCACCAAATTTCACATAGAAACCTCACCATGCCATAATATACTTAGAATTTAAATTCATAGGTAACAGAGTTTGTTTAGTGGGTAAATTTAATGTTTCTTAAATCTCGAGCAATTTAGTCGGTCCTAGGTGTTTTTCTTTCATGTTTCCTTAATTAATTTATAATTTAAGGTTCATACAGATATTGAAGCAATTCCTACTAGTATTTCTTAAGAAAAGTTAAAAATTGTTGTTTTCCTCTTATCTGGTGTTCGGGGTTTCATTTCTTGAGCTTTCGGTACCTGGTTTCCTCCAAATTTTCTTTGATAGCTTACTTAGTGAGTCTGGTTTCTGGAACCATTGAGAATTTTGGGAGAACCGGCTAGAAAAAAGTCCAATTCGATAAAAAATCAAGGAGGAATAGAAATTTGGCCTAACTTGGTAGGTTCAATTGAACTGACCACGTCATTGTCTTCTTCCTCCGGTAGGGAAAGAAAGCGCGCATGCCACTGCTCCTCCATCTGAAAATGGGCTCCGCTTGCTCATTCTAGGGCATTTCTCCCCTCGATTCCTTTATAAAACTTAAAGACGGAGTGTCGAGGAAGATTTTGAGATTCGTATATTACTAATTTGTGGACTACAACGTAAGTTATGGGCGTCCACAGTTGAGAGGAAACTCGGTTTGTCGTTGGAGTAAACATAGAGGGTGTGGTTATTGGGCAGAACAATATAGGTACTGTTAGGCCACGCTAATTCACGAAAAGTCTTCCTTATACTTCACCTAACCTAGAGGAATGAGTATGATAAGACATGACGTGTTTAAGGCTAATTTTGAAATTTCTTCCTTGGTCTGCAACTCAACCTAGAACGCGGTTCTTCCTTCTATTGGGTAGCTCGTTTCGGGGTGAATTGGGTCTCGTCTCTTTCATCAAACATACTCTATTTAGTCTCCTAAAGTTAATAAAATCTTTAACTTTGAGTATTGTGAACTCTAAACCAAGATTCGAGTTATACCCATAAATCTTACTCGATATCAAATTTCTTCGATTATGGATGTTTCTGAGGTTGTTCTCTTCGCGGCCTTCTTAAAAAATGATCCTTGGGCGTGCAAAAACTGATTGGGATAGGACTCGTCTGGTGAATCTTCCTATAGCCTCAGATTGGATTCAAGTTCACCTTCTAACTTCCTTCAATGGCGGACAGGATTAGGGGAATAGGATAATGACGTTTTCGATGCTTCCTTCCTTCACCAAACTTATGTGTGATCTTTTTTAGAAGGTGTAGATTCAAGTTTAGAGAGGCATAGTGAACTGTAGCTCTCAAATTCAAGGTAAACCCGAGAACGCAATACCCAAAAATTAAACGCTTATAACTCTTGATTGGAGACTTAGTTATGCTTGCTTCTTACTCCTAATAGTTGTCCCTGATCATAATTTATAGATGGATCATACGCCGCCATTGAAACGTCCAGAAAGGCCATAATTTTAGTCTTGATTTTTCTGAATCTCCTATTGAAGAACTGCTTCTATCAGAGCTTTGTTGATCTTATTTTTGAATTCTAGCCATTGGATCGTGAACGTTCTAGATTGTAGTCAATTTTGGAAGACATCCCACGGTTGGATTTTAAGATTAGATGGATATTGTATTGAAAGTCGCAGTGGAACTTTAATTCTGGCCCTAGGGGCATTTTCATAATTATTCATATTTTTAGGGGCATTATTTAATCGAGAATTTTTCTAAAAATTCTCTCTATAAAAAATTAAAAATTGGAGAAGTTGGATAAAAATGGAAGAAGTTCCATTTTCTAGTTTTTCCACAGTTTTCCTTTGTATTTACTTTCAAAACCTTGTACAACTTGGTAGTGATTATACCGGGCCTTTTTTAGAACCTTTAGGGTTAGGGTTATTGAGTGTTACACATCCAACCTAAACTACATAGAATTATGGAGAAGCTTCATCTTTGGTTAAACGAAAACACAAATACTCTTTTTACTACATTTTTCAAGTTTCTTTACAAGATAACATATATGACTTTATATAGGCTCAAAATGAAAACCTTTGACGACATTTTAATAGTAGTAACCTTCATACATTATAATTAGGAACGGTGTAAAAGTGACATTAAAGCAAATAAAAGACTTAAAATACATTAAAGAAACATCTAATTCTAGATTATTATCCACACCAAATTTGTAACCATCCAAGAATAAATGAAATTTTATTCTCTTTAATGTTTTGTAATAATTTGAATAACATTTTCTTCCCAACTTTCTTGAATTTTATATTGTATGATTGATGTCTTGGTTCATATCACTATCGAAAACCTTTTATAGTGTTTTTCGTAAGTCCTTATAGCCGATACTATTAAAAGTCTGAAACTTTTTATAGCATTTCGTATAACTATAACGGATGTTATAATAGAATATAAATGTTTGGAACTTTTTAAAGTATTTGTATAACTATAACGGATGTTATAATATAATAGAGAATAAATGTCTAACTTTTTATACCATGGTATAAATATAATGGATATTATAATAGAGTATAAATGTTTATCTTATAAAGGTCGCTGCGAAATCATTCTATAATGTTTTATATTCAAGCTATAGTATGTTAATAAAATATATACGTGTTTGGAGCGTGGATGTTTTTCATTTTTTTAATATGCATGATAACAAGTTTATGGGAGAGAGTTGAAGATAAATGATTCTATTTTTATTAACTATGTGGTAAACTAAGGAAGAAGTTGATACAAAATTTGGAAGAATGAGAGAGTGGTTTCGAGCGAAAAGTATTGGAGCTCCCCACGGTGAGACACTTAGTCTTATGAACTCTTTGTTTAATAGTTCTTGAAGTTGTTCTTTGAGTTCCTTGGTTCAGCAAAAGCCATTCTATAAGGGGCCTTGGAGATCGGTTGAGTTTCTAACTCGATCCCAAAGTCTCTCTTTAATTGGGGGTAGGCCTCTTTTGTAAAGACGTTCTAAAAGTCCCTTACTACTAGTATGGAGGATATACCGATGTTTGCTTTATTAGCTTTGGTGATGATGGCTAGGAACACTCATGCTCCGTGTTTGATCAGCCTTTTTCCTTCATGGCTGAGGTTAACCTTGAGACATCTCTTGAACATTCCCCTTTGTACTTGAGGCTTTCTCGGGACGATGGTCTGATATAAATGAGAGTGTGGAGCCTGATTCCAATAATACATAAAGTAGCCAAGGATTGGAAGGGTACTTATTACTATCATGGTTGAAATTGCATGAATTCCTCGGACTAGCCAGAATTCTGGCGTAAAGGGATTGAAAAAAATATTTCAATTTTGTTCTTTGTTTGGAGTAACTTAATGATTCATTAATCAAAATATAGAGAATTGTGTTTCCACATTGAACTATTAAAAAAAAATAAGTAATCGTTGAAAATTGTCATAAGTTTTTTATTTAATTTAGTTATTAACTCTCATGAGTTGATTAAATAAGAATATTATTAATTTGGTTATTAATTTTGTAACCATTTTAATATTAATCCTTATTTAATTCCATAACGTTTGATGATTCAACAAATTGTCTCTATATAATGGGTTTGTCTAGGAGGTTGTTGATATCGGAATTTGATAGAGTTTTGTGTGCCACTGATAAGGCAACCCTAATCTTCAGCCCAACGATCCAAGCTTTTGTTGAAGCAAGAACCTTTGAATCAAAGTAATTAACACCTCCATATACAAAATTTGAATCAACCAAGAGATAAGGCTAGAATTAGATTACCTCTTATGATCGAAGATCTAGAAGCAAGATTTGGAAACCTTGTTCTAAATTGAGCCACTCCACAATCTAACTTGATCAAGGCTTGATTGAATGGATCGGGTGCAATTCTACCACAAGAATTGCTTGAAACTTAGAAATGGAAAATATGATGCTCGGATTTCTAAGGAAAACGTCTCAATTTGAGATCTGAATTACATTCATCCACGAATCTGAATTTTACATAACATATGGTGGGTATTTATAGTCTCCCGACAAAAGACGTTTGTGGATGGGATTCAATCCCGATCCCCTTTAATCTCCACAAATGACGAAGTCAATTTTGACCAATTGACCATTGCAAAATGAAAACAAAAAAACAATAAAATCTTTCAACAAATGTTGGATATGTTTGAGTGGTTAAAGAAATAAATTTGAAATCTATTAGGTTTCACTTGTGTAGGTTCAAGCCTTGTTGTATCTTTCTACAAATGATGGTTGAACCGAGTCGATGAATGCTTGTTGAATCTTCTTCGCCTTGTTGTATCGTGTAATAGGTCCATTTGGTGAGTCCTTGTGAAGAAGAAGACATGGGGTGCTGAGAGGAAAGAAAGAGGGGGCACGACCTGACTCGACCCAACCCCACCTGTACAAAACCAATAGTTTCGTTGGCATGAATGTGAAATTTCTTATAGGCATTTGGGATGGTATGTTTTTATGTTGAGCTAGATGGTTATTACGTGAATTAGCATGGTGAAGTGTTGTTGTCATGGTTCTTTGTTAGGCATTGGGAGTGGGGCTTAGGTAGCCCATTGTTACCCTTTGTGAGTTGGATCATTTATTAGGTGCTAGTTATCATAAGTTATGAAGCACATAGATGACAGTGTACCATTTTCGTAGTCACCCACAAGGGGTTGAGGGTAATCATAGTATATTACTGTGGTAACACGTTAGAGGTGCTTAGTGGGATGAGCCATGACATTTTTACTGATCCAGCCGAGCGGCATAGTGACAGGTAGTTACTGTTCCTAAGACAGGTAGTTTTACTGATTTGAGCCGACAAGGGCGTAAGATAGGTAGTGACTGACCGGCCTAGCGAGGCACAGTGGTAGGTAGTTACTGATCTTAGGAACAGTTAGATGTTGCCAGGCACCACTAGGTCTCTAACTAGCAACTATTCGAGCACAAAACTTAGGATCCCGTGAATAAATAGATCTGGTGCTAAATTCGACAAGAGCTTACGAGCAGGTTGCTTACTAAGTATTGTTTATATACTCATTATGTGTTATTTCTATTTTTCAGGAGAAAAGTAGATCTGGGTCAATGGCGAGGACGTGTGGAGTCGTACAGCTGCAGAAGGGGACCCTTAGATTGAGTCCTCTTCCCCCATTTCGTTTTGGTTATGATTTTGACGTTTTTGGAAAACCTGCGATATTTTGTAACCGTTTCTTTTTATGTGACTCTGCAGATTCTCGTGTTTTGTAGTTTTTTTTTAAATGTATATCAGGCAACTTTTAACTTTTAGTCCCCTGTTCAAACAACAAGAAGTATTGAAAGATTTTTTTTTTACTCTTGAGTCCACATGGCGACCCGTGATTCGGTATTTTCGAAGATCGGTTGTTACATGATCGTACAGAAGCTCATCGTATACTTTTGCAGTTTCAAGCTCATGTTGAGCGCCTCTTGGATACTAAAATCAAGTGTGTCTAGGGTGGGGAATATCAGAAAATTCATTACACATTTTTCGTTTCACATCATGTTTCGTGCTCTCACACGCATCAACAAAATGGTTATGTTGAACACAAGCACCACCATATTGTTGAAACTGGCCTAGCCTTTCTAGCTCATGCTGATCTACCTATTAAATTTTGGGATGACGCGTTTCTTACAGCACATATCTCATCACTCATCTTCCTACTCATGTCATCAATAACAAATGTCCCTTAGAGCATCTCTTTCATACCCGACCAAATTACTCCTTATTAAAAGTTTTTAGGTGTGTTTGTTGGCCTCATCTTCACTCTTATAACAAACAAAAGCTCTCTTTTCGATCCAAGGAATGAGTTTTTCTAGACTATAGTTCTTTACATGAAGGGTATAAATGTCTTGACACCGATACTACAGTCTTTCTAGAGACGTCATATTTGATAAGAATGTTTTTTCGTTCAAGAGAGCCCCACTCAATTCTTCCCCAATCTTGCAGCCGACATAAAATGCCCCTGATTTTGCATTTGGCTAAAGATAGTACTAATTTGAAGCATGATCATATGCATATATATGTGCCTACTAACTCTTTAGATATAGAAAATCTGGTGCCCAGATCAGCTTCGAGATTATTGTCACCATCCTTCGTGTCGCTGCAACGCGAATCGGCATCAGCTGTTTGGTTAATGATTGGGGCCTTAGATCCTCTGCCAGCAGATGCTATTCCCGCATCGCTAGGGCCCCACCCAGATTCTCTGGGCTCTGATCCTGAGGACCGGTCTCCTGGCTCGCCTCGAAGTGCGCAACGTGTTAGGATCGCACAACAACGCACACACTCAATCTAGATGAACACAAAGAACAGGATAGAGAAAATTGCAAGGAGAACTCTGGCTAAAGAATTTATATATTGATGACTTCAAGTATGTACGTACAGTAAGAGAGAATACAGAGAATAGAAAGTACATTTTCAAAGCTCTATCGGACGGGATATATATATAGTTTAGTTTACTATATATAGTTTTACCAGATTTAATATCTACTATATATAGCTATTTACCATATATAGCTTTACCAAATATAGCTTTACCGATATAACCGTTGACCAAGCTATAAATAAGCAACCGGCTCCATAACCTAACAATTCTCCCACTTGGAGACTGATCTAGTCAACCAAGAATTTCATTCTCAAACGACCATGAGCATCTTCATGGCACCATATCAATTGAGGCTTTGCACAACCTCAATATTCCAACATCAACACATTTTGTCAACATATTTGCTGGATTTTTTTGCACCCTCTGTCTTCTCCAAACACATCACCATCTTTCACTAACCTGCAAGTGAAATGGTATCATCTTCTGTGTTTTCTCTTTAAATGATAGATCGGGTTCCTTCGCCATGTATGACACTCTGACTATCTCTATAAAGAATATCTTCGTGCTACTTCTTGCCCATTCTTCCAGATAGTCAGTCATCCATATCGTCTTCTTTCCAGCTTCAGCTATTGCCACGTACTTAGCCTCAGTACAACGCATTTTTGAAGCCTAGACGTCCCATCATCCATGGCTTGCTCCTACTTGGTTGTATCCTCCAATTGTAGGGCCTCGTCAAAGGGCTCTGGTTCCCTTTCATCAGCAACAGATAGTGTAATGAAGGTACATACATATCTGGTACTCTGATAGTACAGGATGATCTTCTCAACACCAATTCAGGTGTCACTTGTTTTACTGCTGGTTCCTCTGCAACAACCTCAGGAGTTTGTTGAGTATCTGATACAAGATCACTAGGTGATTTTCTCCGCAACTCAACCTCAACTCCCACTTGCTTTGTTGTCTTAGAACCTTGCTCCACATCTGGTTCCTCAGCAGAAGTCTTAGGAGTTTCTTGAGTATCTGTTACAATATCACTAGGTGAGTTTCCCTGCAACTCAAGCTCAACTCCCACTTGCTTCGTGGTCTTGGAACCTTGCTCCATATCTGGTTCCTCAGCAGTAGTCTTAGGAGTTTCTTAAGTATCTGCTACAAGATCACTAGGTGAGTTTCCCTGCAACTCAAGCTCAACTCTCACTTGCTTTGTGGTCTTGGAACCTTGCTCCACATCTGGTTCCTCAGCAGTAGTCTAGGGAGTTTCATGAGTATCTGCTACAACATCACTAAGTGAGTTTTCCTGCAACTCAATCTTAACTCCCACTTGCTTCGTCGAATCTTGCTCCACATATGGTTCCATTTCCAACCGCACTTTCTTCAATTCTCTGGCGGTCCTTGTGAAGCTAACTCGTTTCTGCTTGCTCATAACGTAGTTCTCACAACGACCCACATCAACAGATTTCAGACCTTCTAAAACTCCTTTCGCAGCTAGCCTCTTCATTCCTTTCGCGCTGATATGTTCAAGTCTATTGTGCCGTAGACTTGAATTTGAAGCACTCTCAGCAACAGCAGCTATGTTCATACACCCTGCAGTGGTGTATAAGATTCTAGGTTTTGAGCCACGTGCTACCACCGTAGCACCCTTCATAATCTTCCACGAACTCTTTCCTAACTTTGTTGCATAACCTGTGCTATCCAACTGACCAATAGAGATCAGGTTCTTCTTGAGACCAGGAATATATCTGACATCCTTTAATGTCCACTGATTTCCTCCCGGAGTTTTTATGCAGACATCTCCTTCTCCTTTAATCTCCAAATCTTTGTTGTCGGCAAGATACACCTTCTCGAAATTTCCAGACTTGAAATTTCAGAACAACTCTTTATTTGGAGACGAATGAAAAGATGCACCTGAATCCAAAATCCAGGATTCAATCGAACTGTCTACGCTGAGGATTAGAGCATCCCCAATGTCTTCTGCTGAATTTATAGAATCATCATCATCTCCAGATTTGTGATTTTGCTTCCTATTTGGTCTTGTACAACCTGTCCGAAAGTGACCTTTTTCTCCACAATTCCAACACATTACGTTTGGTCTATTTGGAGATTTTTCTCGGTTCTTTGATTTTGATCGCCCATGTTTGGTTGAGCTCTTTGATTTACTTCTTTCCCTTCGATCAACACTGAGAGCATTGCCTAATGAATCTCCAGTTTCCCGTTTCCGAATACTTTCACTGAGAACTACATCTCGAATTTCACCAAACTTCAGTTTATCAGATCCTCGAGAATTGCTGATTGCGGCAACAACAGTATCCCATGACTCGGGTAAGGATGACATCAAAATCAACGCTTTAATTTCATCTTCGAAATTAATTTTCACCGAACTCAGTTGACTTATGATCATATTGAATTCATTTATATGATCAACAACAGGTTCACCTTCAGACATCTGTAGATTGAACAATCTCCGCATCAAATACACCTTGTTCATAGCCGATGGTTTTTCATACATATTTGACAGCGCCTTTAATAGATCTGACATTGTCTTCTCCTTGATAATGTTGCACGCCACGTTTTTGGATAGTGTCAACTGGATCAGCCCCAAGGCTTGTCGATCCTTGAGCTTCCACTGTTCCGTGGTCATGGTATCTGACTTCACCCCAACAGAGGTTCGTGAAGATCTTTCTGGTACAGATAATCTTCAATCTGCATCTTCCAGAAATCGAAATTGGATCCATCGAACTTCTCAATTCCAATCTTTGAACTTTTCATCTTCACAGATCGTGGTGAATTTCGCCTAGCTCTAATACCAGTTGTTAGGATCGAACAACAACGCACACACTCGATCTAGATGAACACAAAGAACAGGATAGAGAAAATTGCAAGGAGAACTCAGGCTAAAGGATTTATATATTGATGACTTCAAGTATGTACAGTAAGAGAGAATACAGAGAATAGAAAGTACATTTTCAAAGCTCTACCGGGATATATATATATATATATATAGTTCAATTTACTAGCTTTACCAGATTTAACCATCTACTATATATAGCTAGTTACTATATATAACTTTACCAGATTTAACCATCTACTATATATAGTTATTTACCATATATAGATTTACTGGATATAGCTTTACCAAATATAGCTTTACCGGATATAACCGTTGACCAAGCTATAAATAAGCCGCAGGCTCCATAACCTAACGCAACGCCCATCGGGTCCTCAACCGCTGGTCATTCGACTGCTCCCATCGCAACAGCATGTACAGTTATCCCCTCAGTTGTGGATCCTGCACCTACTGCTCATTCGTATGGTACTCGATTGAAGCACAGATCAAGCAACCCAAGGTGCGTACAGATGGAAAAGTAACATATTATGTGGTTCGATATTCTGTCTCTAAACCTACTTCACATATTACTACTATGGAGCATCCCCTCTAGCGTCAGGTAATGAATGATGAATTTTAGGTACTTCTCAAAAATAAGACATGCCACTTAGTTCCTCCTCGTGTTGGTCTTAACATTATTGATTGCAAATGAGTTTTCAAACTCAAGCAAAAGCGAGATGGCTCTATTGATCTCTACAAAGCACGCCTAGTTCCTAAGTTTAAATAGTAGTATGATGTTGATTATGATGATACCTTCAGTCTGGTTGTTAAGCCCACTACTATTCACTCTTATTATCATTCTCATGATTGGGTTATTCGGCAAATCGATATTCAGAATGCTTTTCTTCATGGCCTTCTTAATGAAGATGTTTATATGAAGTAGCCCCCTGGATTTGTGGATTCTCAACATCCTGGTTATCTCTGCAAGCTGGATAAGTCATTTTTTGGCCTCAAACAAGTTTCGCGTGCCTGGTTTTTTCGCCTTAAGCTCCAAACTTTTATAGCTGGATTTTACACCTTCAAAGGCTGATGTCTCTTTTTTCATTTTTAACAAGGCGGACATTCAGATGTATATCCTCATCTATGTTGATGACATTATTATCATGAGCTCATCTTCTATGGCTACCGAGAAACTTCTTACATAACTTCGGGATGATTTTGCCATCAAGGATCTTGGCACTTTGAGTTATTATCATGAGCTCATCCTCATTCTAGTTTCTCGTTCTAGTACGGAGGCCGAATACAAGGTGGTTGCTGATGTCACTGCCGAATTAATCTGGATCCAAGTTCTCTTGCGTGAGCTTAGGATTTTGCAAGCGCGAGTGCCTAGCCTATGGTGCGACAACATTAATGACAATATATTTTTCCGCCAATCCAATTTTTCATCAACGAACGAAGCATGTGGAGGTTGATTATCACTTTGTTCGTGAACGAGTATCGACTCGTCAACTTGATGTGCGGCTCATATCTTCCAAGGATCAGCTCGCCTATATCATGACAAAGTCATTGTCAGCTCCTTCTTTTAGCAGTTTTCGGCACAATTTGAACTTAGTAGTACATCGTCCAAATAGAGGGGGGTGTTAAACGTAGAAGGTTATATCTATACAAATTTAGAGAATCCGCTATTCTTGGAGTTGCTTCCTTGTTTGTTGTCGTGGATCAAGGCCCACAGTTTCTTTTCTTTAATATCAAGCTTCCTCTCAAAATTAGTTCTATAGAACTTTACCCCCAACCCCTAAAAAACCAAGCTAAAATGATTCCTCAAAGATCATGAATGTTGATTCACCTCCGATAGTTATGGGCTTCTTTTTGTACTACTATTAGAATTAATTTCCCAATTTTTATAAAATAGTAAAAAATAGAAAAAAATGGTGAAAGTCCATTTCCACCTCAGTTTGATCGTTTGGAGTCCGATTCTGGTCAAGATCCTTTTACTAGAGTTACTCGAAGGTCATGAGAGAACAATTCTAGATATTTGGGTCATACAAAGCTACTGATAACCGATCAAGAACAATAGGCAACTTTTAGGTTTTGTTGAATTAGGTTGTGAAAGGAAGGATTTTAAGCTAAACTCACCAAAAATTGGATCTCTAGTAGAACATCAACAAGGGAAAAAACTAGTTCCTAACTAACTTCGAACTTGAATATTTCCTTCCATAGCTCATAAGTCTACATGAGGTTAATTTTAATAGAAAGATTGCTTAAAGCTCTTCAACTTTAATTGACGAACCAAGTTAAATAGAGTTAGGTAGAAAATGATACAAAAAAAAAATAGCCGAATAAATTATAATACATATGAAATCACCATGATGTGTTGAATGTTGATTGGACATGAAAAAGAAGAAAAAATCTATGTTGCACAGGCTTCAAAAGTGCATGCAAAATCTAAGAACCACCATACTGCCTCCAACTCAACCACGGCTAATCAAATCATAAAAAAAAAATATTAAGTATTAACATGTAAGATACATTTTATAACTAATATATTCTCCAAATATTAACGGATTACGAATATCTTGACTAATTCAAACTACCAATAAATTGCACTAAATTCTGACCGTCTCCTTAGAGCCTTACGAAAAACTACCAACTTCACTTTGGCAAGTGGCTTAGTAATATGTCTGCGACTTGCTCATTAGTATGTATTTTCTGCAATTCAACATCCTGCGATAACACTTTCTCTTGAACAAAATGATAATGAGTTTCAATATGTTTCAAACGAGCATAAAACACCAGATTTTCAACAAGTTTTATTGCACTTTCATTATCACAATTAATTTGAATTGCTTGATTGAGAGTAGTCATCATTTCTTGAATAAGCCTCCTGAATCACAAACATTCTTGAGTAGCCATTATAGCAGCTGCATATTCTACACAACTTGACAAAGCAACGGTACTTTGCTTTTTACTGCACCATGAAATTGCAGCAAAGCCTATTGTAAAACAAAAACCTGTTGTACATGGAGCGTCTATCGTTCACGTCACCAGCCCAATCAGCATCTACAAAACCACTCAATAAAAATGACTTTGATTTCTCATACATTAATCCATAATTTAGAGTGCCCTTGATGTAATAAAGAATCTCTTTGCTGCAATTAAATGAGTCTGATGTGGTTGATCCATAAATTAAGACAACTCCTGAAAAAGTAATGTCTAGCCTTGTGATGGTTAAATAGAATAAACTACCGACAAGTTGAAAGAATATAGCATTTACTAATGACTTCCCTTCATTTCGAGCTAATTTGAGATTCTGTTCCATAGGAGTAGTTTTTTCCCTTGAATTCTCTATGCAATAAACTTGATGCATATTCTTTCTAATAGAGGAAATAACCATCTATCACATTTCTTAATTTTCAAACCCAGAAAACAATTAGCTCCATCTAATCTTTTCATGCCAAAACACAAGTCATCTTGGAGACTACTGATTTCAATAATATCATCACCAGTAATAATCATGTCATCAACATAAAGCAAAAGCAAGTGCATTCAGTTGTTGTTTTCTTAACAAATAAGTTAGGATCGACACATGAAAACTTAAAATCACAAAAATTAAAATATTGAGCAATCTTACCAAACCAAGCACGATGAGCTTGTTTGAGTCCGTACAATGCCTTCTTAAGTCTGCACACATAATCAGGATATTCCTTAGAGGTAAATCCCTGCGGCTGCTTCATAAAAATATCACGATCCAACTCTCCGTAAAGGAAAGTATTTTTCACATCAAACTGCCATAATTTCCAGCCTTTACTAACAACTAAAGAGATGATTGTCCGTAATGTTACCATCCTTGCGACCGAACTAAAAGTCTCATCATAGTCTCGACCATATTGCTGAGAGAACCCACGAGCAACAAGACGAGCTTTGTGTCTATCAATTCTACCATCAGCTTTTTGCTTCACTTTGTAAACCCACTTACAAATAATTAAATCGGCATCATGAGGCTGTGGTACAAGCTCCCAGGTCTCATTTTTTTCGAGTGCTGAAATTTCTTCCATTATTGCATTTTCCCATTCTGAAATTTCTTTAACTTCACTATACAACTTCAGCTCATTTTCACTTGTATCTCCCATAAAAAAACAAGACAAAACAGAAAATTGATTAATGTCAACTACAAAATCAAACAAATGATTGGTAACTTTTTCTATCTTTGAGGATTTTTTCTTGTGGCAACTCAATATTTATAGTGGCTTCTGTATTTTCTTATGCTTGAATGTTTGTCGCAATTGAAAAATCTTTTCTCCCTAACCTAGAATCATCAGGGAAAAGTGCAACAGTAGTCGTAATTTTGTTGCCATTGTCATCGTCTTTGTAACTTGAAATTTCATCAAACACCACATCACGAGACACAATAACCATATTTGTTTCCAAATCCATACACCTCCAACCCTTTTTATGAGTATCATAGCCAACAAAAATACATTTCTTGGCCTTTGGGTCAAGTTTAGTTCGATTATGTTTCAGTACATGAACATAACAAATAGACCCAAAATACGAAAAATAACTCACATTGGGTTTACGATGGTAAATCAGCTCGAATGGGAATGATTCTGTTCCTGGCCATGGAGGCGGCCGATTTATAACATGGCAAGCTGTTTAAAAAGTTGATGCCCATAACTCTTTTGGAAGACTCCTCGCATGCAGCCAAGACAAGCAAACTGATGTAAGATGAGCTAACTTGCGCTCAGCCCCCCATTTTGTTGCGGGGTTTCTGGACAAGTCAATTGACGCTGAATCCCATGCTCCTTACAGTATTCCATAAAATCATTTGAAAGAAACTTCCCTCCATTATCAGTGCGCAAGCACTTGATTTTCAATTCAAATTCTTTTTCCACAACATGCTTAAACTGAATAAACTTTGAAAAAGCTTCACTTTTGTGTTCTAAGAAGTATACCCAACTGAAGCGAGAGAAATCATCCACAAACACCATCACGTAATGAAGGCCGGTATAGCTTGTTGTTCGCGTTGGTCCCAAAAGATCAGAATGAATCAATTCCAATATTGTTGAAGCTCTACTCTTTGAGCTTGTGAAAGGAGGACGAGGAGACTTGCCATATTGGCAGCTTGGACAAATCTCATCATGGTGAATATCTTTAAAGACAGGGACACCATGAAGAAGTTGTTTTGTGGATATTTTCTACAACAACTGAAAACCAACATGACCCAAACGAGCATGCCAAAGAGTTGAGCTTGCATTATGACCAACTTTCTTGATATATTCATCACTAGCAGATGAAACATACAAAGATTCTTTTCTTTTTCGATAGAACAGGATATCAGCAGCAACATGTTTCACATTAGAAAATATTTGAACATCTTTAGGACCAAAAAGAACATACCTTCCTAAATCTATTATTTGTGATGTAGGAACAAGGTTTTTCTTCAAACCAGGAACATGATAAATGTCCTTGAGTAGAACACTCCCATCATTCAAATCTCCTTCTTTCGTCACAGGATGCATTGAATTATCAGTTGTCACAATGATCTTCTTTTGACAATGTGGACGAACATCTGATAGAAGAGTTTCGGGTAACCAGCCACTAACAGTCACATGAGTGCTTGCTAAATATTATTACGTGGTAAGGCTTACACACTGTGTGTATCGAGTAACCAACCAACAATGGTCGCTGAGGAGTGATGGCTGAAAAACTCTTTTAGATGGGTAGATTATACGTGGTGTGTTTCGAGCAATCAATCACCTAGGTCTTTAATTTTGATTGATGAATTATATGATAGTTTGCATATATGACCTCAATAGAGAATTGTCTTATTGAGTTTTACTCACCTTTTTAAAATAAACTTTATGCAAGGGCAAGGTCGTGGCACAAGAGTGATGGACCGGGGAAAACTCTAGAAATTTGTGATTTTTTTGTTTTATTTAAGACGTTTTTGCATCAAAGTAAATTTGAATTTTGTTAAGACACTTATTGGTTATGGTAACTAGGGAACTTTGGTTTTATGTCGTTTTCCCTTGAATTTCTTGTCGATGAACTACTTCGTTAAATTGCATGTTTTTTTAAAATTCTTTTAGAAAGGGGTACTCTCACCATGATTTTCTAAAATGTATTTTAATATGTTAAATGACATTTCGATCCGTATGTATATGAAAAGTCGGGTTATTACAAATTTCGTGTATATGGAGGTAAGAATTTTATATTTACATGATACACTAAACTTTTATGTGACTATAATAGTTCTTTAAATATTTGGAAGATGTTTCATTTCCAATGTGATTTAGTCTATTATTTATTTTTTTTTTTTTTTATGATAATAGTGATGCAAAAACTAATATTAGAAAAATTAGAAAAATTAGAAGACATTAATGTCTAGGAAACTATATAAAGAGAAAGTATCGTAGTAGTGACTAAGATGACTTTTGATAACAATCATTTTGATCTACACAAAAACACTCTCTAAACTAAAATTTTTAAGTGTCATCTAGAATATCTAGGATTACAAAATATGTTAGGATAATAACTGAAATTCTTAAGTGTCATCTAGAATATCTAGGATTACAAGACATGTTAGGATAATAAGTTGGCCATAAGTATTTCCTAGGATACGTGTCATATCTAGCAACACTATTAATACAACCCACTTTGTCATATCTAGCCACACTTTTTCTTGTGCAATTTTTTCTTCACAAGTTTTCTTGTGCAATTTTTTCTTCACAATTTTTTCTTGTGCAATTTCTATAATACATTATAGAAATGGATGGATTTAGTCAGTCAAACTTTAATTGTAACGGTTAATAATAATCAGTCACAAAATGGAGACTGTACTCATTGAGATCATCGATCCTGTAATTTCTGATTGAATGCCTCAAAATTGTGTTCTACACTGTAAGTAAACCTTTGATAATTGCCTTTTATGTTTTATATATATATATATTATACATGTTCTCGTACTTGCAATTTTGTCTAAGTCAAAATTGAAATGTTCTCAACGGATGCAGGATTTGGGACTTGGGACCCGAGAATTTATATGCAAGATAAGCCTAGAAGAGCGTCAATCAACCGAGCGTGGCTGGAATGGAAAAGTAAAAGAGTTTTGAAGACAAGAAAAGAACCACAAGACATTTGAAATAACTATAATAAAATTGGTCAACAAGTAAATTATTGTACCCATCATCCTATACCTTATTCATGCCAATTGAATAGCCTTTTTCTTCATCTTCATCGATTGGTTCTTGCACCTGAATACGATTCCTTTTCCTTTTTTCCTACAAAATTATGTCTTTAAGCTTCATAATACAAACACATGTGAATGGTAATTGAAGAATAATATGAATCTATATCTAAACATCAAATGAATGAAAATGTCAGCTATATAAGATACATGTGAATCCTCTTTAGCTACTAAAAGATCACTTTTGCAATGTGCATTTACAAGCAAAGCTTTTATGGCTATAAGGGCAAGACAACAAAAACAACACTTCTTTATGCGAGTAGCCAAAACCAATCACAGCCAGAACCAGTAATATACTTCATAGAGCGATTAAAAAGAAACTTGCAACAACCCCCTCACTTAAACTCAGATAATAGTATAGATTTGAAGGATTGGAGGCTAAATATTTCTACAACAATCTCCCTCCCTCAAATTCAGAATTCTACTTGGAAGGATTGGAGGCTAAATACTTCTGTGAGCTATTTTAGCCTCCTTTCCCCATCAGACAGGACTATCAGGAAACAAAGACTATACAAAATAAAAGCAGTCCACAAGTAGTAGAGAAAATTTACCAGGCCACCAAAGCCAGACTCTTGCCACGATATTTCTTTATTGCTAAATCTATGATGTTGCCCTTAGTTCCCCGTCTTCAAGCTGAAGATTCTGTGCTTCATTCTGAAATTATTGGCAATCCAAAGATGCAACCTCTTATTAAAAACATATGACTTGTAACTATGGCTAGATTATGAAGAACGTCCATATAATAATATAAAATTCTGACGAATGCAAAGCAGTCTGGTGAAATATCAAAGAAAAATGCATTGTAACTTGAATAAAAATCATGAAGGTTAGAGTTTAAACATGAATACTCATCTTATTGATATAAGTTGATTCCAAAGATGTGAGAATGCATAAAATCTTAATTATTCAAGGAGGTTACCCAAGGTGACTAGTAATTTTGCACCATTTGGGGTGGGAAGGAGAAATTACCATATTACAAATGAAATCAGAACTAGACATTGGGCGATGTGCCAACGAGGAGGCTAAGCCTTGAAAGAGGTGGATACGAGGCGGTGTGCCAGCAAGGACACTAGGTTCCGAAAGAGGGTGGATTGGGGGATCCCACATCGATTGGAGAAGGGAACGAGTGCCAGCGAGGACGCTGGATTGTGAGATCCCACATCGGTTGGGGAGAATGAAGTATTATTTATAAGGGTGTGAAAACCTCTTCCTAGCAGACGCGTTTTAAAAACCTTGAGGGGAAGCCCAAAGAGGACAATATTTGCCATCGGTAGACTTGGGCTATTATAATGGTATTAGTTAACATGTAGACAACTACATTAAGGCAGTCTCCTTCAATAATTCCCTTAATCAGTGCCAATCTTTGCAACTTACAATAATAGACATGACAATGTATTCAACTTTCAGAATGCTATCCGCACACATCACTCACTCGGAGAGAACAAACACAAGAATGCAATAAGATATGGCTCGACCAACAATACAGCCACAATGAACACGTTATTCTTCAAAGAAAAACAGAGATAGCATTAATTCAATGTCCAGAATATTCACTCCATTACCACGTCTCTACAACTTCAAATTCTATCGCAAATTTTACATTCCTCTCCAATGATTTCTTCTAAATCAGCAAAAACTGCATGTTTCCACCACAAAACATTAATCTAATACTAATTTTTGACTGGCAGGTAGGAAAACAATGAACTAAAGAGGAGTAATATTCCCTGACCATATCTTTCTATAAAATTTTGAAGAACAGGAATCAACAAATATCCCAGTTCTACAATATAGCAAAGCAAATCAGAACATGGATTTTATCGTAATGATAACTAGCACAACATGCCTGCCCTATGTGAAGTATAATACCAATGCTTCCTGATCCACAATGAACAACAATATTTCCCAAAACAACGCAAAAATCTAACCAAAGATATCAACATCATCATAATTACTATCGCACCATATATATCAATTCGGTACAAGTAAAATAGATGATGAACCAGCAAAAACAATAGCTCCAACGTACCATGAAAACGCCCCATCCAAACCGAGAGAAACTCCATCCAACGCGACGGATTGATCAACCGGATCAGCCGCAGTGCAATCAGGCGGGGACTCAAACAGAGAAAGAGAGAACTGTTTGTCAACAACGCCGACGTCGAAATGTATTACACCAGAGGTGTGCAAATCGACACGAATTCCCTTAACAGGAAACCAAAGAAAGAGCTCCTGCGAAGAAATTCCAGCCAATTCAGCGATCTGGCCGTAGGCGAGCCTGCCGGAGACGTTGAAATCATAGTGAACCTCATTCTCGAACTTGGCATTGCAGGGCTGGTCGAGGAAGACCTGAAAACGGCCGGTGGAAGAGTCGATTGAGAATCTGGTAATGTTCTTGGGGAGGAGGCCAATGGGGAGGCCATGACGATGCAGATGATCGTAGATGGTGGCTGGCTCAGGAGCGGCGATGAGAGGAGAGGCGAAGAATAGGATGAAAGAGAGGAGTGAGAAAGGGGAAGAGATAGAGAGGATCATGGTGGAAATTGAAGAAGAAGAATGAGGGGAATCAGGTTTTTGAGAAATGGATTCAGAGGTTGAAGAAGGCCACGTGGCGGTACATGGCTTTACATGGACTGTCAAAGAGGTAGGATGGGCAATTGGTCAGATCTAATATGGATGGTACATGTATGGTAATTAGAATCGGCAGCTCTTTTTGGGTTCCCTCACAAAACATGTTAAGGAAAAGTGAAATGGTAGCTACTTTTTCCCTCAAATAGAGAAATAGCCGAAGGGCGTAAAGGACAACTGAAACAGCAACTCGAGGAAGAGTGGAGGTCTAGCATTAGGTATTGATCAAATGCTGGAAAGACAAGAAAACTTGCTTAGCTTATGTGAAACCAACGAAGCAAGATTTGAAGCATACTGGTCTTATGCAAGGAAGAGGAATAAAGCAATAGAAAACGTCTTGCAGGGCAAGACAACAAAGTGCACGACTTTTTCAAACTTTCGAGAAGAGATGTTTTTTTAAGAATGGGCTAGAAAAAACGTATCACAGAAGAAAAAGCTTCTCATTACTTAGAGGCACCTGCATTCGCACTTTACTTGGTTGTTTTGGTTGCCTGCATATGGAATTAGGTCATGTTCATGCGTGTGTCGCGAAATCATCGTCGCAATTTTTTAACATCATAAGTCATAGGTTTTTAATATTTTTATCAATCCTTATATTCAAAGATCTAAAGATTTGCAACAAATCCACCTCCAGACATTTATGGACCGAACAATTTATGCATCAAATACACTTTTTTCATGACCGACAGTTTTTTGTATTGATAGCACCTTCAACAGAACCAACGTTGTCTTCTCCTTGATGATGTTGAACGTCACGTTTCTAGACAGCGTCAACCGGATCAATCCTAGAGTCTGGTGATCCTTGAGCTTCCACTACTCCATGGTCATGGTATTCGGTTTCACCCCGAACAAGGGTTCATGAAGATCTGTATGGTACAAATAATCTTCAGTATGCATCTTCCAAAAACCAAAATTATATTCATCAAACCTCTCGATTCCAATCTTTGAGCTTTCCGTCTTTCACAGAACGTGGTGAATCTAGTTTGGCTCTGATACCGATTGTTAAGATTGTACAACAACTCACATACTCGATCTGGATGAACACAAAGAATGTACAGTAATAGAGAATACAAATAATGTAAAATGTACATTCTCACAACAATGGTGGAGTATTTATATTGTTAATTGTATCGTATATAACTTTGTTAGATATATCCATCTACAATGGGTAAACATCTCCTATATATATATATAAACTCACTATACATATGTCATTCTATAATCTTCCTTCTTCTAAGCCACACTATTCGACTAAAATTATAGCCCACAAACATGTTCCTTCTAGGATCTTTAAACCTTTAATTTTTAAGAATTTGGTATAATTATTATTTATTATATTATATTATATTATACATATATTAGTTTAACAAAAAAATATTTTGAATTTTTAACATAAAATACTACAAAAGCTTTCTTTTCATATTTTTTATATAAATTAGCATTTTAAACTTTTTTTTTTTTTTTTACATTAAAAATTTTCACTATTACTTTAAATTTGGTACTTATTTGGTGCCTAAACTAGCTAAATTTAGTAAATTTAGTTCCTAAGCTTTTGATTTTTTTTTTAAATTCGTGCATTTATTAGCTAAAAAATTGAAAGTTTAGAATTTCATTGGACCAAATTAAATTTATACCTAATAGATCAATTTTGAAGGACATTAAATAGTGAATGAATTAGACACAGAATTAAAAGGTATCATACAATTTATAAGTACTTGGTAAACATAGGTGAAGAGAGAAGGTTCCCAAAAGTTGAAATAAGAATGGTTAAATAAGAATGAAGCACAGTAAAACATATCATGATAATGTTAACTAAACACACCATCTTCCAAAATGAATAGAATTATGGAAGCCCAGCACCCACGATTATCTGCTAACATACAAAGAACAAGTCACAGCCTCGGTTAAAATCATATATCAACACAAGATCAAGAGTTCCAACCTATGAGGAGATGATGCTGAGCAGCGTAGCACACAGAAGTCGAAACCACACGAGGGGCTAAGAGTGGGAGGGAGAAGGATATTGTGAAGGCATGCAGGTCTGGTCTAGTGAACTACTCGGTTGTCACACTCTTGGCAAGATTCCTAGGTTGGTCACAGTTATATCCCCTAAGAACAGTGAGATGATATGCCAATAACTGCACCAACCAGAAAAGAACAGGGGAATGAATATCATAATCCAACACAAATATACTGCCATTTTAATCATTCATGGATATCTACCAAAAACTATTCCAAATCTCAATTTACTCACTATCATATCTTCTAGTCTGTGTTTTATAGTGTTACATTATGCTATTTAGAATTAGGATTATTTGATATTTAAGTTCTGTTTTGAAATTTCTTGAAGCATATTAATCTTAGTTAATTTATAAGTTTGATCCCCCTTTACTCTTATGCCTAGTGAATAGTAGGTCTCCAAACTCGTCTAACAAGTCATAAATTTTAAAAAGTATCTAATAAGGGCGTATCAGACATCACATCAGAAGTTTAAGGATCAATTAGATAAAATCGGACGAACTTATGATATAACCATCAGCCTTTAACTCAAATTTCACTAGTATATAAATGAACTATTGTGCTTGTTTTTACGTTTCAGGTCAATCGAGTAACCAACAAAAGTCAGTATAAATACCTGTAATGGAATGATATTAATGACGGGTTGAAGGCAATCCTCGACGTGGGGAACTTCTATTACTCTACAGGAATCTCCAGGGCACACACTTTGAGCATCCCCTTTGGAACACATTACTATGAGGCGACCTTTGCGAGCATGAAGTTGTTGGATCACAGACTGCTGCTTGCTGTTAACAGATTGATTTCTCAGTAAACTACGTTCCCAGAAAATTTATACAAGTCTACAGCAGCAAGGAATTAAACCTGAAGCAAGCATCACGTGTAGCAATGACAACGATTGGGAGGTTTTCGTCGACCAATGCTAAAGGACCGTGTTTCATTTCCCCGGCAAGCAATCCTTCACTGTGCATTAGGGCCACTTCCTTTACTTTCAAAGCACCCTCAAGCGCTGTAGCATAGTTGTATCCTCTCCCAAATACAAGAAGTGACTGCTCGGCAATCAATAGTTCCGCAAGATCCTTCATTTCCTGATCAAGTTTCAGCACTTCCCTCACTTTGTCTGCAATTATAAATTTCAAAAGTAACTTTAACTTGTGACCTTTGTTACCTAAACAAGAACCCTTTCTGCACGCTCACATCAAAATGGTAAAAACAAATTAGAAAAATGAGGTCTACATCTTGTTTCAGACCTTGAATTTTCGAACCCGTTTCGTTTTGGTTTTAAAACTTTTAAAGGTTTGGTTTTCGTCCCTATCAAAATATATATATTTTGGTCAGCAGTAAATTTTCATAATCATGAGATACTTGACATACTACACGACGTCAAAAACTGATCCATGAAAATATCAATTAATCAAGTAAACGAATAAAATGTGTCGGTTTTGGGTTCTACAAAAAGATCAAATGATCTTTTATGCAAAGTAAAGTACTAAGACAAAACGTTCGAAAGCTTAGAGACTAAAACAAAATAAACATAGAGCTTAAAGTCCAAAATAGGATTTAAAACCAAGCAAATAAATAAACGAAGAAGGAATATAAATTAAGTAAAACGAGACTTACTTGGCAAGTCAAATAAGCCATCTATTATAGCCTCTCTTCTTCTTTGATGGGAGATTGAGTCCCCACCAATTGCAAGAGCCATCATGACCATCACAACTATTTGACTTGTGTATGCCTGTAAGTTTTCTAAGTTAACAAAGGCCATCAATATCAAATTAGATCAAGAAAAAAAAGGTTGGGTGAATCCAATCTCACCTTTGTACTTGCAACGCCAATCTCAGCACCCGCATTTATATGAATTCCACAATGTGTATTCCTGGCTATTGCACTACCAACCGTATTCGTAATACCAGTGCACAATGCTCCATTTTCTAAAGCATACTCCAAGGCATGTAAAGTATCTGCAGTTTCACCAGATTGACTGACAAAAACAGCCGTATCTTCTCTGTATATTGGCCCTTGGCGATCCAAGAGATCACTAGCAATTTCCATTGTAACGGGAACACCTACATCAGACAAGGAAAGCGAAGTACGAAAAGTTCAGTAACCACCAATGTTTACTATTGAAAGTTCTACTTACAATCTAACAATCAGTACCAGATAGTTCTTCAAGGATAGGCCTGGCAGCTAAAGCAGCATTATAGCTTGTACCACAACCGACAAAAACGATACGCCTGCTTCGCCTTATTGTTTTAAGGTGATCCTTTAGTCCACCCAAAAGAAGAGTTTTATCTTTAGAAGAAGTCCGACGTATTAGCCTCCCCCTCATGGTGGTCGTTAGAGATTCAGGTTGTTCGTGAATTTCTTTCTGCATGTAGTGCTCATAATTTCCCTTATTTATTTGCTCAACCTCCATTTCAAGAATAGATAGCGCACGTTGGACCGATGCAGGTCTAGAAAGAGAGCCACAACTTTTCCCCTTCTCCTTGTCAAACTTCAATATGGATACAGCTCCATCCTAGGGAAAACCACATAAGATCCCTTTGTTTATAACAATCAAAACTAACACTTTCTGTGTAATTTGAACTAACAATTATCAGATTAATTTGCTTTACTTCTGAAGCTTAAGAAGAGAAATCCTATGTCAAACTATGCCCCAAAGTTGATCAACAACTCCATATTTTGGTGTGATGAGTTGGCATAGGAAAAGATTAATCCGCCCTTCATACTATTAACGATTTGTTTCTCAATAAGAACAAGGCTTACACAATTAATGATTTGTTTCTCAACACGGCTTACACAGTAAATGATTTGTTTCTCAACAAGGCTTACACAACTATCTCATCAGTCAAAACCAACATGTAAAGTTATAAAAGTAAATGCCTAGAATAAATGAAGAAAAATGCAGAGTTCGAAAGAACGGGTTGTAAACCCAGCTAATTATGGCTGCAACACAAAAGTTCTTAAGGTGGAAAAAGAGAAAAGAGATGAAAGAAAATAAAACCTTGATATGAACAACTTCACCATCCTCTATCACCAAAGCTTTCTTTGTATGTTCAACTACGGCATTAGCATCGCTGGATAAGAAAAGTTCTTTTGGGTGTCCATTTTTCGAAAGAAACTTGTCATCGTTGAATGCTGCTGATCCATTGCAGGTAGGTTCAGCTAAATCCTAACATAGGAATTGAAGTAAAAACAAAAAAGAGGAAGAGAGAAGTTAGAGGTAAGGAAGGTGACATTTACAAGTGAAGAGTATATTAGTCAAAGTTAAACAAAGTATTATAAGAAGCCACAGAACTGAAGTTTCATTGAAAAAGTTATTTCACCATAACATAATTTGAACTTGAATGGAGTCTCTCTCTGGTTAGATTTTTAAGCACAAAAGGGAAAATCGCAACATCAAATGTGGTTACTGGAATTCAAACTTGAACGATGTCTACATTGCTAAGTATCATTCCCATGTGACAAGGACAATCCTCATCGGAATCTTGGAACATTTTAGTTATTAAACAAGAATACATATACTAATCATAACAAATATCATAACTTAAAACATGACCTCAAATTTTCCAAAGACTGTTTTCTTACTAACTTCAAAGAGCTATCCTACAAAAGTCAATGTCAAATATTGACATGATGGATAATAATCAGAATAGTATCAGAAAACGTTTGGATGTTTATGAAACCCTCAGCATAGTATTCATATGCTTTGATTAACTTCAAAGAAAATGGGAAAGAAGAGAAAGTAAAAGATATAAAAGACGAACTACTCCAAAAAAAAAACTTGGCCTGCCGAGTTGGAGGAGCATATAGTCACTTCTTAACTTACTTTAACTCCAAGGATCAATGGACTACCACGTTTGCAAGCAATCAATTCATTTGGGTAATGTCTGCTTTTGAAAATAAGAGCATAAGCGCCTTCGAGATGCCTCATAACTTCAAGCACAACTTGACTAAATGTGACAGCCTGACCACCTGTAAAACAAGATCATACTCACATGATCCCTCATTAACCGAAATTTGATTTTCTGATAAACACTAGACAAACTATTTAGATGAGAACATCCATAACGCGAATGCGTGGCAGGTGGCATTTCAACTAAAAATACACAAGCAGATAAAAAATTTAAATTACTCATCAAAGAAGCTAGGTGGCTGGTGGGAATTGCTCTAAAGAAGTCTTTACAGTTTCTAATAAAAGTTCAATAGGTAAAAGACCGCAATGATCCAGCAGAATTGTTCCATCTGAACAAATACCAATTACAAAAATAAGTTATAGGAACTGAGGGAACCAGACAACTATGATAAATTGTATGAAGGTAACCGAGGGCTTTTTTAATAACAAGATATTTCATGTCAAATTAGGCTTCGTCAATGCAGTTTGGCACAGTATGTGAATAGAAAATTGTTCAACTCTCAACAAAAATGAACAAGTTATTGCTTTAAAATTAATGGCATCAATAAATAACATGTTCTGGTAAACTGCAACTGTATTTAGCAAAAGTTTATCATACCTTCCGTTGCATTGTCAAAAATAAATTTTGCCAGCTTTGGAATTACTTCCGTGTCGGTATCAGATTCAAAAACAAAACCATGCCGGACTAGAGTTTCCTTTAAGACCTGAAGATAAGAGTGTCAGTGAAGGTCAAACAGAAGGGCACCTATTGCAGAGAAAATCAAATATTGGAGCAAACAAAATTATAAAACTAAAATATTACTTGGAGAGTTATGAATAGTTGAAGATAAATGCATTACTTGCACGAAATCCCCTACTTGAAGCGTTATGAACAGTTCAACATGAGTGTAGCTCGGTGTTTAAAACATTTACAGCGTTACTTGAGGTCAAAGGTTCAAATATCCACTACTCACATCGGTTGTATAAGAAAATATGAATAGAGAAAGGTATTGGATATCTCTCAAACAAACCTCATAGTTAGTAACAATTCCATTGTGAACAACCAGAAATTCATTTTCAGGACCAGAGGTCTGAGGATGACTATTCCTTGGAGCTGGCTCTCCATGGGTAGCCCAACGGGTATGTGCAATCCCAGCATGAACAGAGAATTGTTCTTCCAAATTCAAATTGATTGTTTCAACCTCTGAAAATTTTACACTGCCACAATTAGCTTTGACTAAAATTCCAAAAAAGGTAGTACAACCACAATAAACTATCACCAAAGGAACGAAAGCATAAACAGCTGTTTTGCTCTGGCATTGTCCTTTCTCCTCGTGAAAACAGAGTGTCAAACACAAACCAGAAGTGTGTGATGTGAGATCATGCTGTCATTTCCGGCCATGATCCGACCCAATTACGAACAGTTTACTCACAATCAACTGCTAATTGATACTCAAGAATGAAAATACGACAAACAAATCCCTCTCTTCTCGCAAGTTTCAACGTGAACCAAATAGGGTGAAGATCCGAATTCAGAAAACCGGCATTAATTAAAGAACAGAGAGACAAAAGAAAAAAGTAGAAGAAGAATTACCGGAGTGAACAGATTTGACGAGGGAATCAATGTTGCCAGCCTGACGGAAGACGAGGGGAGGAGGAGGAGGAACGGAATGAGCATTGTTGAGATCGGAACTAAATTGAGAGTAAAAGGGCGAAGAATCAACAGAGATTCCGGCAGAATCGTAGCCTCTGTACTCCAAACGGCGGAGGCCATTGAACAAGACCTGAAGAATGAAACGCCTGTCTCTGTGGACATTGTAATTCAAATACGCGAAAATCCCACACATGGTCGTCTCCAAATGAGTGTTCCTGAATCAGATCCAAGCCCTCTCTGGTGTGGAGCCTGAGAAACGTGGAGGAAAGTGCATTTATAGGCGCAGGTGATGCCGGCTATGTCCCCGGCGTTGAAGATTGACTTCCAAATTTTCTTTTCGGAAACCGAGAGGGAGTTTATCTCTCATACATTTTGTAAACCAAAAAGTCCCATCGCCTTCTAAATCTTGTTCATTCAATGATTCTCCTTTGGTCACCATCATTGTGCCCTTTCATCGCTCTTTCTCCCTCTACGACCAATTGTGATCCAATTTCCCATCACTTCGTTTACTCCAATCACATTGTTGAGCTATGAAGAGTTTAGATCTTGATATTAAACTAATTCTATAACTTTAATCTATAATAATATATATTATATCATAAATATAAATTTAGACCAGAATTTCTACTTTTGCTCCTACATTTTTAGTAAGTCTGGTTAAGCCTGATTCTTTGAGTATATGATTCTTTTGAGAGAATTATTCTTCGAACAGATCCAATTAGTATATGATCCTATTGAGAGAATTATTATTCAAACGAATCGAAGTAATGTTGAGTAAACATGTAACATCCCAACTTAGGTTAAAAGATAAGAAGAATGGCAAAATAGTAATTTTAAAGTTTTTAGTAAATGTATTGGACTTATAATTCATTATAGAAAGTGCCCAAGGAAAAATTGGAAAAATAACCCTTATAGTTTAAAATTGGAAAAATAACCCCAAAATAGTAGGGTGGAAATAGCCTTATAAACTTGAATTTTTTTTTAAAATAGCTCTAAAATTGAGATCTTAATCCTCTTAAGCTAAATGAAGGCTCAATTTTAAGAAAAACGGACGGTAAATGAGAATTCGATCCATACCCGTAAATCTTACACAAAAATGACTATCTCCAATTGGGCACGCTCTGGGACTTACTAACTTTTGTGGTCTTATACGAAAATGTTCCTTAGAGGTACAAAATCCAAAAGGGATTGGTCTCTCTCGATGAATTTGCTTACAGACTCGGATTGGATTTTCAAGTTTCAAGATTCTTCTTTAATGGCGGCCAGAAGTGGGAATTGGTCTTTAAGACTCCTTCAACACTCAATTCCTTCATCAATTGTTTAAATGGTGCATGAATAAGTTTGAAGTGAAATGTTGGACTATAGCTCTCGAATTTAAAAAAAAATTGAGAGTAGGAAACCCAAAAACTCAAAGGTTTATAACTTGCAACTGGAAGCTTGACTTAGCTCGATTCTTGCTCTAAATGAAACCCCTTACTTCAAACTTTACCGAGGGAGCTTAAACCAACCTTGAAACCTCTAGAATCATCGTAAATTTGAGTTTGAGTTTTATAGAACTTCCGTCGAAAATATCTTCTCCGATCAGCGTGCAACCGACCTCTATTTTGAATTCTGACCGTTGAATATGGTGAGGTATGTCTTCTCTAGAACATATTCAATTTTGGTGAAGATCCAACATTTTAAAACAAAATTTTTTAAAAATGTTTTATTATTATTTTGTCTGAAAATCCAAATTTTTTCTTAATTTTTTTTTTACTTTTTCTAGTCATTTTTTTTTTTCTTAACCATCTTGAAATTCAGAATGAATTAAAACCGTGAAAAGTTTTTTAAAAATTTAAAAAATAACATTTTTCCATTTATGCTTACCTTTTCCTGTCCGATCTTTTTTTTTCAAAAGCCTTAAATTAGTATAATTATTTGTTAGGATATTGAAATCATCTCAAAGTATGGGGCAAAGGATCAAGCGCTTTGACTTTGTCTCCCGGGATCCACCATAGTTTTGGTTTGAGAGCCGTGTGACGGGTGACTATCCAGCACGATTCGGCCCTTCGCCTATCGGCTTGGCAGGCAAGCTAGCTGGATCCGTCTCTGGTTTCGATTCGTTATGCTCAGCACCTCCAACAAGCCCACCCGAACCCAACTGAGATCAAGAGGTAGGGGTAATCCCACGAATGATCAGTCTCCAAGCTTGACCCCTCCCACACAGGGAGGACTGGCGGCTGGGTAAAGAACTGCAATAATAGGAGTCTCGCCACAGCCTCTTTTAGTCATTTCTCTTTCCTATCGTGACAACTCTTGTTCCCTAACTTCTCAACCGGGAGTTCCACCCGAGGAAGGAGGGGCCAATCCGGGAAGGAAAGACTGAAGCAAGAAAGGAGAAAGATCAGTTAAAGAATGAAGAGAGAGGAGAAGAGAAAGAGAAAGCTTCGCCCCTTTTCCTTCAAACACTCCTTCATTCACCTCTACAACTATCTCTCTGCTGACCGGGAAAAAGAGATCCGAGCCAGCCCCATAAGTCCTTAATACCTTTGTCTGGTTGTTTGAATACCTTAATTCTTTATATTTTGTATATTTTATTTTATTCTCGAGATTTGGTTAGTAATACATTTTCTTTTATTTTTAGGAGTGAGTGGATAGCTTGTATCCTATTTAAACATTATGAACATCAATGAAGATAGTACTTTCAATTCCACTTCTGCTTCTCATCCTCAATATGGTATCAGAGCACGGTGTTCTTAAATATCAAAATTTTCTTTATTTTTTTTAATGGCAGAATCAGTCAAATCTAGCTTTAAAACTTCGGAGGTTGATTTTACACATTCTTATTATATTCATCACTCTGATCAGCCATGAGCCATGATATTCACTCGTTCCAATCAAATTAAATGGCACAAATTACCATCCGGGAGTAAATCAGTTATGGCTCTCGTTGACAAAAAGAAAATTGGCTTCATTGATGGCACAATTGAAGAATCATCTCAACATGCAAATTCAAAAGAATTTGAACTCTGGAATTAGTGTAACACTGTGATGTTATCTTGGTTAACTCATTCAGTTGAAACAGATATCGTTGAAGGTATTATTCACGCCAAGACAACTCATCAAGTGTGGGTTGATTTTCACCGTCAATTCTCACAAAAGAATGCTCCAGCAATTTTTCAAATACAAAAGTCGATAGCAATGGAACCATATTTCACCAAGCTCGAAGCACTCTGGGATGAATTGGAAGTGCACTGCACAACATTTAACTATTACCTAATGTGAGGCAAACCTATACATTACTTGTACAAGAAGAGATGCAACTTTAGGTAACTTCTGAACTTACTGAGAATTTCTCAATTGCAGTAGTAGTGCAGAAGAAGACAACATATTCAAAATTCACCAAAGACAAATCATGTGAACACTGCAATAGAACTGGTCATACAATTGATGAGTGTCGAATTCTTAAGTTTCTTTGTCAATTTTGTGATAAAAGGGGGGGACATATAGAAGATCGATGTCGACAGAAAAATAATTCTGGAAAGGCAGTACAAGTCAATCAACGCAGCAATTGTGGATACCGATCATCTACAAATATGGTTGATGCTTCTCAACTGAATACAGAAGAGTAGTCACCTAATTCCATTCCAAAATTTTCTTATGAACAATTACAATAGATAGCACAACTCTTATCTGCACTCAATCATCGTTCTTCTGGTAATTCTGATAGTTACATCAAATGCTGCAGGTTTGTTTCCACTATTTGCATTATCCATTAATTCTGTGACTTCTAGTTCAGGGATTCTCGATAGTGGAGCTATGAATCATATATGTCCAAAGGTATGTTATGAATGAATCAAAGGCTGCAATCATTTATACAATAAATTTGCCTAATGTAGTGACAGCACATGTGTCACATTCGGGCAATGTTTCCTTTAATCCTAACTTTTAGTTAAACAATGTTTTATTATGTATACGTTCGTTCAATTTAAACTTGATGTCCATCAGCAAACTTACCGATGACTTGAAATGTTGTGTCACTTTCTATCCTGATTGGCTCGGGTAAACAATTTGGAGATCTCTATCATATTTTTTTTCATGTCCAATCAAATCTTCCGTTCATCAAGTATCTCATTCATCTGATTTGTTGCATTTACGCCTAGGTCATCCTTCATTTTCTCATTTTAAATTTATAGCTAAATTGCTTCTTAATTATGCTACTTTTTCTCATAATTTTAGTATTTGCCCGTTAGCAATAAACTAGCTTGTCTTTTCCAAGAAGCTCAATAACAACACATTCTGCCTTTGATTTGGTACATTATTTAGTAATAAACTTTGTTAAATTCGTTTAAACCCAATTTAACACTAATATCAAGATAGTACGATCAGACATTGTGACTGAGTTTCTATATTTGCAATCATTTTTTACTCTCGTGACATTGAATTACAGCGTACTTGTGTCTATACTCCACAACAAAATTGAGTTGTAGAATGTAAGCATCGTGATCATATCCTAAATGTAGCTAGGTTTCTTCTCTTTCAGTCACGGGTTTCACTTAATTTTTTGGGTTAGTGCATTTTAAGTGCTGTTTATCTTATAAATAGAACATCATTACTATTGTTATCTAACAAGACACCCTTCGAAGCACTCTACAAATGGCCACCTACAGTTCATCATCTTAAAATTTTTTGAACGGTAGTAAATTCTAAGCAAAAAATTGAACCTCGGGCAATTCCTTGTGTTTTCATAGGATATCCTAGTGGTCAAAAGGTTACCAGTTGTATGACATACAATCTCACAAATTCTTTATCAGTCCTGATGTTAAATTTTATGGAGATGATTTTCCTTTTTCATCGACTTCACAAACTCTGACATTAGCTCCTTCAACTCCCATTTTACCACTCAATTATCTCACCTGGTACAACAGTTCCACTCCGACGTTCTACTCGTACCAAATAGCCTCCACCTTGGCATAATGATTATGAAATGTCTTCTACAACCAATCATTTAACCTCCAGCTCAAGTCCCAGCACTGGCACTAAGTATTCCCTTCATCAATCTCGTTTTTCTCCTACTCAACGTGCTTTTCAAGCTCTTATTACAGCCCAGACAGAACCTAAAATCTATGATGAGGCAGCTTGCGATCCATTGTGGCAGCAGGCTATGAATGCTTAAATTGCAGTTTTGGAATGTAATAACACTTGGTCTTTCATTCCTCTACCACATGGTCGTAAAGCTATTGGTTGTTGTTGGGTGTACAAGATTAAATACAACTCTGATTGTTCTGTTGAACGTTATAAAGCTCAGTTTGTAGCAAAGGTATACACTTAGGTTGAAGGTATTGATTACAAAGAGACATTTTCTCCTATAGCGAAACTTACTACACTTCGTTGTTCTGTTGAACATTATAAAGCTCGGTTGCTGCTGCTCGAAAATGATTCACTCATCAGTTGGATATTTAAAATACCTTTCTCCATGGTAATCTAGATGAGGAAGTCTACATGTTTTTACCACCAGGTCTTCGCGACAGGGAGAGAATATAGTATGTCGGCTACATAAATCTCTTTACGAGTTAAAACAGGTTTCTCGCAATTGATTCTCCATATTTTCTACCACTGTACAAAATGCACGCTACACTTAGTTAAAAGCATATTATTCTTTATTTAGTAAGAGTAGAGGTACTTCTTAAATTGTCGTTCTTATTTATGTTGATGATATTCTATTGACAGACATGATCTAAAAGAACAACATCTCAAGACTTGTTTACTCGAGAAATTCCTCATCAAAGATTTAGTAATTTGAAATATTCATAAGTATTGAATTTTCTCAATCTAGAAAAGAAATTTTTGTCTCAAACAAAGTATGATTTAGACATTCTTCAAGACATAGGTTTTATAGGAGCACGTCCAGAAAAATTTCCTATGGAGCAAAATCTGAAACTTTCTTTAATAGAGAAGTTGAATCATCTAAGCAAATACAGATAGTTGATTGACAGATTAATATATTTAACTGTTACTAGGCCTGACATAGTGTATCAATTCGTATGCTTAGTCAATTTATGCATGAACCAAGAAAACCACATGGGAGGCAACTCTTCGAGTTCTGAGATACATCAAAGTTACTCGTGGTCAAAGACTTCTACTACCATCTAAAAGCAACTTGAGATTACAAACATATTCCGATTCTAACGGGGTGGTTGTTGAACTTCTAGACGGTCTATTTCTAGGTTCTAGATTTTCTTGGAAAATTCAATTATTTCGTGGAAGTCTAAAAAGCAAACCAATGTATCCAGGTCATCAGTAGAAGCCGAGTATCGAGCTATGCCAAATACTTGTTTAGAGTTAAACGTAACTGAGATACATTCTTCAAGACTTGATTAGAATATTTTTTAAGATCTAATTCAATTCTGTTGTAAATTTTTTTCAAACCAAACAACTCTTATTAAAGAATGAATTCAACCTAAACAAACGGGTTAAATAATGAGCTCAATCTAGCCCAACCATAAATACTTTGATTGGGTTGATTTGGGTTGTTCACATCATTTATTCAATTTTTTTTATTTTAATAAAGTAAAAATGTTAGTTTATAAAACATTTATCTATTTTATTTTAAAATATTTAATTAATATTGTAATTCAATTTCAATACATATATTAAAAAAATATATTTCAACGATTAAAAATTATTTTTAAAATTTATTGGAGAATAAATAATAAAAAATAGTTATGAAATTAATTAAATATATGTATATATATAATTTTTTCATGAAAAAAAAAAAGCTTGTATTTAAAAATAAACAATAAATTCGTATTGGTTTTGACATCATTTAATTTTAAGGGAACTCGTAAATTAATCTAATATATAAAGTTTTCATTTATTTGAATCTAACCCAATTCAAACAAATCCAAATACGTCCAAATCTTACATATTGGGTTGGGTTGATCGAACTTGTGGAGTCATCAAATGTTGTGAGCACCCTTAATAATATATTTAAAAATAATAAGAAATATTCATAATTACCAACTAAATATTTGACTAAATGTCAATTTATGTACAAATTTTATATAATATTGTTTAAAAAATAATATAAAACGCAAAAACATTAAAATGGTCAAAATTTATGTATAAAATAATATTCACCCTTAATAATATATTTATACTAAAATTTATGTATAAAATAATATTCAAAATAATATTGTTTAAAAAAAATTGCAGTCACAAAATTAAAAAAAAAATAGTCAAAATTATAAAACAAAAACAAGTATTTTTCAAATGAAGCTAATAATAAATTGTATTTATCTATAATTTCTATTCATGTGGATTCCTTTTATTTTTTATTTTTTCTTTTTTTTATTTTAAATCATTTAATTTTAGTCTTCTCCCTTCAATAAATTTCAAAATTCTGGGCATGCAAGAAAATATACTATTTTAATATATTTTAAAAAAATTAAAAAGAGAATAGTAAAACATGAAAGTCCCACATCGGCTAATTTAAGGAATGATTATGAGTTTATAATCCAGGAATACTCTTTTATTGTACGAGGTCTTTTGGGAAAGCCCAAAACAAAGCTACTGGAGCTTATATTCTATCTTTTAGTTTTTTTTTATTATAATTAATATAAAATTTAAAAGAAATAAATTAAATAACATAACCCCAAATAAAAGAAAAAAAAAGTCTGAAAAACAGTGAAATTGATATATAAGCCGGAAACGAGGTTAGTTGGACCTTTCATATGGATCCCTTCGTCAATCCATTGAAAATGGTATCACTCATTTAACCATCCATTGACTTTCCTCTTTCTCTCTTTCTCTCTCTTTTCAATTTTCTTCTTTGAGTAATTAATCGGTAGTCAATACAGTACAATCGAAGGATGTCGGTAAGGCCATGGAATTGAACAGACAGCGGCACTGCCAGATTTCAGAGACAGAGACGTGAAGTCGACGAATCCAAATCCAAGTCCAAATTTACTGTTTATTTGATTATTCAAAATCAAGTGAAGATTGCGACCAATTCTTTTCTCTTGGCTCAACGCGGTTCATTCTATTCCCCTGTTTCTAATTTTGTTTCTTCACCTTATTCTCTACTTCGAAGAGTTTTCTAGGTAACCCATTGCTGTTAGCCCATAAATCTGAGCTGGGCGTCGTTTTTTTTTCAAATTAGGTTCTGGGTTTTGCTTGAATCTCTGTTCTATTTGCTGGGGGTTTGGTTTTGATTATGGCGATTGCAAGACTTGCCGTAGTGAGCTTCTTGCTGGTGATTTCGTTGTTGTCAACTGGGGATTGCAATTTGGTGTTCAATGTTCATCACAAGTTCAAGGGCCGCGAGAGGTCCTTGGAAGCCTTCAAAGCCCACGATGTTCTCCGTCGCGGTAGATTTCTTTCTGCTATTGATCTCAACTTGGGCGGCAACGGACACCCTTCTGAATCTGGGTTAGTCTTGATTTCTGTTGTGGTTATTTAGCATACTGAAATTTCTGTAGTTTTTGTGCGGTGATCTTGTATGTAATTGCTTGTTTAGTGGACAATTTACTACATATCTCAGGTATTCCGTTGTGATCTTTCAAACAAGACCTGTATGATTGGATCCTGTTCTACCTCTTTTAAGTACATACCATATGGAATTTGGATCTTTACCTTTTTTGTTTTGACTTTATCAAATCACTGCTCAAGTTTTTAGTTGCTTATGGATTTGGATTATTGTTCCTCGTTTTAATGGATTTGTTCGAGTCGAACGAGGCAGATCGGCCTGTTCCTTTTTCTTGTTTGATAAAAGAGAGTATTGTTCACTTTATCATATTCGTTGTTGGATGGTGGAAACTGGAAATACTTATATGTTCGATCTTCTCTATCGGTTGGATTAGGCTGTATTTCGCTAAAATCGGGCTTGGGACACCAGCAAAGGACTATTATGTACAAGTGGATACAGGAAGTGACCTCCTATGGGTCAATTGTGCAGGCTGTACAAACTGTCCCAGGAAAAGTGATCTTGGTGTAAGTCTCTTGAACTTTAGATTCTTAATTATATTCAGAACTACATCAAACATTTGTCGCTTGTCATCTTCTTCGATGGACCAAAGCTTCACAAGCAATACTCTGATTATGTTACAGATAGAACTGACACTATACAATCCATCGAGCTCCAGTACTTCAAACTTGGTAACTTGTGGTCAAGATTTTTGCACTTCCACATACGACGGTCCGATTCCTGGCTGCAGGCCTGAACTACTCTGTGAATATAAAGTTGCATATGGAGATGGAAGCTCAACTACAGGATATTTCGTGAAGGATCATGTAGTACTCGATCGAGTGACGGGAAATTTTCAAACTGAATCTACAAATGGGAGTATAGTATTTGGGTAAGAATAGCATTTTCTGCATTTTCTACATTTTCTTTTATTTTTGCTCTGTGTCCATCAATTGATCTTGTGGGATTATATCGAAAAGTTCAAGTTCAAGTTCTTTTATATGAATTTCTATTTCATGGCATCATGAAATTTTATACATCTACAATGAATTAGTGAAAAAATGTTTTTAGATAACTATTAGTAAACCTAACGAGTCGTCTGTTTGACGTTTGACGTATTTTATAGTATATACTGTATATTTAACGATGAATAAAGTACCTACCAAGGAAGAATCGTTATTATTTCCCATTCTCCTCTCAAGTTGTTCCTCTGCTTTAGTTATTTGTTTCGACATATTTCGATCATGGATAATTTTCCACACCTACTCAATGACTTTGTGAAATGCATCGATCATTCTGGTTTTCTGTTTTTTTTTCTTTTTCGTTCATACTTATTTTGTCTTCCTTGATGGACGGACGGATAGTTGTGGCGCTCAACAATCTGGCCAACTCGGTGCAACATCTGCAGCACTTGATGGGATACTTGGTTTCGGACAAGCAAATTCATCCATGATTTCGCAGCTGGCTTCATCAGGAAAAATTAAAAGAATTTTTGCACATTGCTTGGATAATATTAATGGAGGTGGAATTTTCGCCATTGGAGAAGTGGTGCAGCCAAAAGTTCGCACCACTCCATTAGTGCAGCAACAGTATGTTACACTTCCTTGCAATTAGTACTTTTCGACACCTTCAATCGACAACGTTCTTCTTCCTTTTTTTAAGTAGTAGCCTTAGACTTAGTTATTTCATGGTGCACTGTAGGGCACATTACAATGTGTTTATGAAGGCAATTGAGGTTGGCAATGAAGTGCTGAATCTCCCCACGGATGTTTTCGACACTGATTTAAAGAAAGGAACAATTATCGACAGTGGCACGACGTTGGCTTATTTACCAGATGTGATTTATGAACCATTGATAGCGAAGGTACACTATATAAAAAATATTATTTCTAGTTTTAAGTTCGATAGCATTAAGTGTGTTTCAGAAACTGAAGCTGTATTTACTATGCTAGATTTTTGCAAGGCAGACTGGATTGAAGTTGCATACTGTTGAAGAACAGTTCACCTGCTTCGAATACGACGGAAAGTAAGATGGCATGATACCCTACCTGGCTAAGTTCTATCGATCTTCGTCAAACATTTAAAATAGCGATCTCGTTGTTCTGGAATCCATATTCAATTAGGGATCCTCCTTTTACAAGATTGTTAAATGTGTTGCTAGTTTGTCCTCTTAATTTGGTCTGGTTTTTATTGATTCATGAGTAAAGATTTATTAGCTTTATCTTAGGAGATACCCTCTAGGATCCCGGGTTCATGTTCATGTCGAAAACTTAATAACTCGAAACTTCGTTATCCCTAAGAGTTGGTCTTCGTATAAGAGAAGCCTTTCGGGACGTGATCACGAGCATAATAATGTAAGAAATGGGGCCCTTGACAAGAGTTTAGCATGCTGCATAGTATTCTTTACCTGATGAAAACATTCTTTACCTGCGTAGTTTTCACTATCTGGAAATTTCTTAAGTTTCTCATTTGGGATTTATGTTCTTCATGCAGTGTTGACGATGGATTTCCTACTATTACATTTCATTTCGAAGATTCGCTATCTTTGACCGTTCATCCTCACGAGTATCTATTTGATATTGCGGTGAGTGAAATGAGCTTGGAACGACAAGCATCTTAGCAACTAGTTTTTAAATCAAATAATTGATATTACTTAGGAAGATCAAATTTGAAAATCTCTGCGTGTAAAGGGCGATACCGATACCGATACCGGGGTAGCCTTAAAAGCGTATTTACAGAAACTTCCCTGACATAATTTTTTGTTAACCTTTCTGATCAAATTTGCAGAGTAATAAATGGTGCGTCGGTTGGCAGAACAGTGGTGCCCAATCTAGAGATGGAAAGGATATGATTCTGTTGGGAGGTCAGTGAAAAGACAATGAACATTTCTATTATATTTCATTGCTTCTGCTCATGAAGCTTCGTTATCTGTAACGGCCAAGGCCCACCGCTAGTAGATATTGTCCTCTTTGGGCTTTCCCTTTCGGGTTTCCCTCAAAGCTTTGAAATGCGTCTGCTAGGGAAAGGTTTTCACACCCTTATAAAGAGTGTTTTGTTCGAGGATCTCACATTATCACTCCCTAAGACTTGAAACTTGAGTGAATCCCTACTTTAATGCTACACCGTTGAACACTCCGACACTTTAGTTCGGCTAGCATGTCCATGTCTAACACATGTCACACTTGAACACTCCCGACACTTGTTGGACACTTGTTAGCACAATGAATGTGTTAGACACTAGCGGTACAAAGTTGATATACGTCCAATGTTTATTAGACACATAACAAACACATAGAGTTTGAATAAATTTCTAGAGTGAACGGTATTAAGTTCATTTTTTTGAATTTTCTTGTATGAAAATGATATATTTTAACATGTTCGTGTTGTGTTGTATCGTATCGTATCCATGCTTCTTAGTAACCACCCCCAAGATATAAAACTAAAACGGTGTTCCTTTTCGGGATGTGCATATTATTGTTAATCCGTTTTTCCCATTTGTTTCTGATTTCAGATTTGGTGCTTCAAAATAGACTCGTACTGTACGACTTGGAAAATCAGACCATCGGCTGGACGGAGTATAACTGTGAGTTATTTATTTAGCATTATAAAACTTTATATAACAGCCTAATCTCACAACTAGCCGATATCGTCCTCTTTGGGCTTTTCCTTTCGGGCTTCCCCTCAAGGTTTTTAAAACGCGTCTACTAGGGAGAGGTTTTCACACCCGTATAAAGAATGTTTCGTTCCCCTCTCCCAACCGATGTCGGATTTCACAATCCACCCTCCTTCCGGGCCCAGCTCCTCACTGGCACAAGTGATCTAAGAAAGGACCCCCATCCAAATTTGATAATAAGAGTAGGAAAACTAGAAAAGTCGGTTCGTGTCGTTAATATCTTGATCGAAACAGCAGTGCGACAGGTTGGGTAGAGTAATAAATAATGAAAAGTTAGATTCCTTTTGCTCACATGGCCTCCTTAGTGTATTAAATATTCAGAAATTGGTGTGAATCTGTTCCAATGGGGCATTGTTGCAGGCTCTTCAAGCATCAAGGTGAGGGATGAACACAGTGGAGCCATATACACAGTGGGGCCTCATAACCTTTCTTCGGCTTCTACTGTAAGAGTTGGAACAATATCATCAATGCTGCTCTCAATACTTCTACTGCTTACTGTTCTTCATTCTTTTACAAATTAAAAGGGATTCTTTTCAAACTCATTATCAATTTTTTCAATGTACATATTATGCTCTGCTGCCCATTTCATTCTTTTTCATTCTTTAACATCATCCATTTGGAAGTACTGAATGATTCTTTGGGCGTTTGTGAAAAACTTGTATCGTTCTTATTGATATTCATAACTTCAACTGTCTTTCCTTTAACATCTGTTTATTGGCCTCAACTATGGAAACAATATTGTAATGTTTATTGGTGTATTATTGATCGAGTGTTTAGTTCACTGTTTTGGGAGCGGAGAGTGTTGGATGAAGTCCCACATCGATTCATTTAGGGAATGATCATGGGTTTATAATCAATGAATACTCTCTTCATTGGTATGAGGGCTTTTAGGAAGCCTAACACAAAGCCATGAGAGCTTATGCTCAAAGTGGACAATATCATACCATTATGGAGAGTCGTGTTCATTTAACAGAGAGTACGAGTTAGCTTAACCGATCTCATGTTTGGTACGTCTTTTCTTATTCGTTAGGTTTGCCTCTAATAAAGCATATTAATGAAATAAAAAATAATAATTAGTGGTATTAAATGATTTTAGTTAAATTTCAAAATAGCAATAATTAATTCATAAATCATATGTAGCCTTGCACCAAACAAACTCAACCTAAAAATATTTCTATGTATTTTTTTTACATATTGATAAGTATTAAAAGAATTAATTAAATATTTACTTTACAAAATAATCATTTAAAAAGAGTTTTAAATTAAAAATATGTGAACAAAATAATTATTTGGACTCTGTAAATATTTATTAGCATAATTTAATATCTATTAGGAGTGTACATTCAACCACGCAACCCGGATCAATCCAACCTGAACTATAAGGTATTAAGGTTTCGGGTTCGTGGGACAAAACCTCTAGGTTGACCCGAGCCAAATAAAAATATTAAGGTATTTTGTTTAATTTTTTTTTATATTATTTTGTTATTTTATTATTTTTAATTTATTTGTTTAGGTTCTTTTATATATATATTTTAAAAATACTTTAATATTTCATACTATCTTAAAACACGTTAAAATAAAATGCATTAGAATAAATAACATATAACTATTAATACATTTTATATTATTTTTAAATAACTATTCATACCTTTTATATTATTTTTAAATATATTGTTTATTATTATAATACTAACGACTATTTAACTTAAGAATATGGTTTAGATTAGGTTTATTAGTTACAATTTATACCTGCATAATATGGTTTAGATTAGGTTTATTAGTTATGATTTATCCCTACATTTATTTTAAAACAAATGCTTATAGCGTTGGAGGTTCATAAATTATCTATATATATATATATAAATAATTTTAAAGTATATTCCAAATTCTAATGTATTTATTATCTATTTGTTGCATTATTAGTATATTCAATTTACATATTTTTTTTTATTTTCTAATAGTTTAAGAGTCTCGTCAGGTATAATAAGTATATTTCCATTAAAATATTTTTATATATTCTTTATTTTTGTTTTGGTTAAATACAATATCTTTAGACTAATCTTTTTTTATTGTTTATTTAATTTCATAATCTATTATTATTTTTTTTTTTTTTGCTACTTTAACTAATTCTCAAGAAATATCGGTATTTAGTTGTCTTCAGATAATGTTGAACTATGTTAATATTTTTTTTTGCTACTTTAACTAATTCTCAAGAAATATCGGTATTTAGTTGTCTTCAGATAATGTTGAACTATGTTAATATGTTACAATTTTTCCTCTTATTTTTTTACTGAATTTGTTTTTTTGGTTTTCTTTTTTTTAATAATTATAGATGGATTTGTGTTTGTTTGTGAACTTTTAATATATTTTATCTAATATTGTATTGGAATTTATAAATGGTGGATAAATAAAACCTAAAAGAAAAAATTTGACAACCTAACACCAACCCGGACCATGTACACCCCTAATATTTATAACTATTAAAAATTTTAAAATAATATTATCTTATAAGAATAAAATAATATTATTTTATAATGTGTTAACGACCCTATGTTATGTTATACTTAAAACAAGTAAAATATGTTAAAGTACCTATTTAAAAAATATGAACGTAAATCAAATTAACCAATACAAAAGCTTTTATTCAAAATCCATTAAAAAGAAGGTGAGTTAAAAGAATACTCAATAAGACATCCTCTTATCGGAGTCAGACATGCACACAAACATTTAGTATTAACAAGTCACTCACTCGTGACTTGTCTTGAATCTAGATCATCCAGCTCAACCCTAAACAGCACCTGAAAATACCGACAATTCAATTCTTATGTCAATAATAAGTTCTAAAAAAATATAGATTATTCACCCGACCTAAAAAAATGCTTTGACTCTTTTGAGAAATCATAAACTAAAACTAAGGCATATCTGTAGTACGACTTGGACTCTCTTGATGATCTTGATGGCTGATTACCCAAACACACAACGTGTAATCACTACAAAATTATTTTTATTCACATCAATCATATCAAGCATAAAATCAGTCCAAACGTATTTATAACAACGTGCTTAAGGTACATCATAACCATATAAATAGGGCCATATATGATGCATATCCAACATTTTTATAAATAAATAAAAAATAAAAAATAATTGATTCCTACGTTATAGTCTCTTACCTCGAAGAGTTCATAGCAAGCACAATCACTTCTTCGTCTTACTCGTGCCGTTCATCCTCCAAACAAATTCAAGTCTTTTTATTCTTCCATATTCTAGAATATTCTATAAAAACTTAAAATGTTTCTCTTTCAATACTTGGAAATTGATTTCAATTTAGTTCGACTCCTCTTAAAAGAGTACAAAAGGTCTTCATCTCGTCTTCTCGTTCCTATGTAGCCTTTTTAAATGGGTGAGCCTACCATAGGACTTTATTAGCGCAATTTCTTGACTATGTAACGTCTCTACTTCCCTAGCTAAAATTTGTAGGGGCTTCTCTTCATAGCTTAAACTCTCATCCAATTGTAAGAACTCGAAATCTATCACGTGAGATGGATTTGCTTCTTGATGTGGTTAAATTCATAGGATATGAATTGATCTACAAAAGAAAAAAATATATATGTGTAGATAAAAAGATACAGATTTTCAAATAAGATTAATGACAAAGAATTGAACCTAATAGAAGAAAGTAGACTAAAAGTAGACTTTCTCACTTGTTACTATTATAGAGTCTATATGTTTTCTCAATTTTGTATTTGCACATATGAGATATGTCAAATGGATGTTTAGAATTCTTTTACGAAAATGAATCTTAAAGAACACATCTACACAGATTATTCGATGGATTTATTAACGTTTAGATCTTTGAATAGAATATGGTTTGAATAAATTGTAATGACTTTGTAAAGAAAAGAAAATGTTCATGATTTGGAATGACTCCGTATATCCTATAAATAGAGATTTCTAAGATAAATGTTAAAACAAACTTCGTCCTAAGTATGATACAAAAGTTTAATAATATGGAATAGTGACAAAGACGACTTCTAATAATAGTTGTTCGGATCTATATAAAAAGACTCTTTTATCTAGGGTGGACAAATGAGAGAACATGTTGGACATATAGCATGCACCAATATGATCAATTATATGAAAAATTCAAGATCATTAATGTAATCCTAACTAGTATATACTAGTTGACATACGAGAGGGATCATATTCAAGAAATAATACAAAAGGTTTATAATATATGAATGAACTTAAATGTCTTATCTTGATAATACTTTGATTCGACCCATTTTGTAATTGTTACGAATGATTTAAATGAAATGAAACGAGCACAGAAATGGGTGTCATGAAAGCAAAAGTCAGGAGCCATGAGAGCAGTGGGGCCTCACAAAGTTCAAACAATGTGCAGCAGCCTATACATCAAACCACAAATTCAACGCAAGATTTGCAAACCAACTTGAATCTACGGCCTTTACTTTACTTACAGTCACTAAATTTATTGCCAACATTACAAATAACAGACAATTCTTGCAAGAAAATTTATGAGAACAATAACCGATGCCAAGTCGTTTACCTATCTACTATCATATTCTACAAAACTCGATGTCTACCGGTACGAGAGAGTCGACAAATTTCCCAGACACACTAATAAGGCCGGTCCGACCTCTCTCAACTTCAATTTTTATGACTCCTTTTATTCTCACTCACTAAACAGAACAACAGATGCAAGAAAAAATGAGATATAATAAAATCGTACCAAAATGAAGGCATTGATGAATCTTATGTACTTCCATCACTTCCGGCTGGCCTTACCTTCTTTTCCAGGATCGAATCTCGGCAGGTTTACCAGAGTGTTTACGCGCGAGACCCCTTCCAGGGCAGACCATTCTATTCCCATTTCTGACTGTTCTTCCTCCTTCCATTCATCTTCTTCTTCTTCGCTTCCATCCTGCAAAATGTTCTTGCTCGTTTTGATGGTTCCTGAACGATTCAGACCATTTGGGCCACAGAGATTTTCAACCACAACTGCTGTACTGACTTGATCTACTAAGCTTTGTTGCTCATCCAGTTTGTTATTGGAAGCAGATGATGGATTGCTGGAGTTTGAGTCAAGGAAGAGGCAAATGACCGCACAGTCATCCATCTTAGAAGTTGGGTATTTATGTTTCCATGCTTTAATGGCAGTCTCCACCAGAGTTCGAGCTGCAGTAGTACGTTTTCGAGCTGATGCAACAATATCTACGACCTCTTTGTTTGACAGAACATCCCATATCTGAAAAATGAAACACAAGAAGCCAAACTCCAGACATGAGAAAAAATGGGAGGAAAATCGAGTTTTGAAAGCAAATGGTACAAGAAATTGATCTCATACTCCATCTGAAGCCAGAACAATGAATTCGTCTTTTTCCGTGAGTCGTCGATATGATATTTCAGGTACAGAGATAAGACCAAAGTCTTTGAGGCAGAAATCTCCAAACGCCCGCGCCATGGCAAGTCCAGGAGAGTTGCTGTCTGGAAGCCAGACTCGAGCAACATCAGGTTCGTCTTGGAGAGCAAAGATACGACCTTTACACTTACGGATTCTCTCTGCTTCAGCTGTTATGGTAAAAGAATTTCCATAAAAAATCCTTTGGCAACTGAGATAGCTAGTTATGATTCGAGAAATATAATCCATTGTCCAAAACTTCCTTATACGGTACGATTGTAAGTATTTAGACTCGAGAAAACTGAGTACTTTCAGAAACAATGAATACTATGAAAAATAGAACACTTTTTTCCAGAAAAGTGCAGGACATTAATCCAAGATGCTCATTTTTTAAAACATCAAAACAACGTTTCCTACGTTTCTAAAATTGTTTCTAAAAATTTTGAAAACATGGGAGGCGATTTCGAAAATTCAAATGAGAGAAAGAAAGAGAGTAGTAAATATCAAATGCTATATGTAATTTGAAGATCTTTTTCCTACGGCTTCCATTCATTTTCATCCATATCAACAATATTTAACAACAATGTAGAGCCCCCAATATAATACTCTACAGAGGAAAGAGCTAAGACCTGGAAGATTTGGCTTAAGATCCACAGTCAATTGAATAGCAACAAGAGAGTCATCTTTATCTCTCATACCCAAAACGGCTCGGGAGTCCCCAACATTTCCAATGACAAGATCCTGACCCTGAAAAACAAAGGAACTATTTTATGAGCAAAGAAACAACACACATTTCTTATTCGAAACTAAATTCCAATCATTTCCTTTCTAATACGAAACGGGACCTGTTTAACGAAAGTCACTGCTGTAGTGCCACTACAGATGCAATCTATGGTTTGGTGCATTCTGAGCTCCCAGTCCATAACTCTAAAAGCCTTAAGAAATGACTCCTTCAAAGTATGGAAAATTTCAGGTTGCTTTTCCGTTCCATCAAGATCGGTGGAGGCCTTGAACTCCTCATTAGCAGACAAAAAGGAGGTTGTTTCGTCTGAGTTTACACTTGATGCATTAAGGCTGATCTCTCTATGAACATCATCTGTGGTCAAGTTGACCTCCCAATGTGCACTCAACCTCAGAGGAAGAGAATCCCTCACTTTCTTCGCAACCATATGACCATAGGGACCATGGCCATCAAAAACCCCACAGAAGATCGTATCAGTTCTAGAGCCAAAATTCTGAAACCCAAGTCAAAATCAGAGTCAGTCAAATGTGTATATTGAGATGTTTGGAGTTTAAGAGAGAAGGGGATCAAGCCATGTTGATGCACATTCTATTATTATATGAAAAATGGACAAAAGATTAAGAAAATAACCTAAAATTCGACCCCACCCCCGAGAAGCCATGAACAAAAAGAGAGTACACAAAAGCATAACAGACCGACACCAAAGTGTTAGGAATAGATTCTCCATAATCGTATGATATTCTCCACTTTGAGCATAAGCTCTCGTGGCTTTGCTTTGGGCTTCCCCAAAAGACCTCGGTGTATTCCTTACTTATAAACCCATGATCATTCCTAAATTAGCCAATATGGGACTCCCTCTCAACAATCCTCAACACAAATGACATCTCAACACAAAGGACGTCCACTGCACAGGTGGTAATTAAGACAATCTAAGAGATCCCTGATTCAAATTCATGATGAAACTTTCTAGAAAGATCTTCATCCACATAATTGAGGGGAAAAACACAGAAGTTGGGTAAAAAAGAAGCAACCCAAGTCAAGTAATCTGTGTTGGATCAGATAATTAATTAATAGAGCAGACTCGGAAGGAAACAAGCAATCAAGCAAGCAGTTGAATTGAACTCATGGATATACATTCGTTTTCCAGCATGAAATGAGTTGAAATAAAGAAGAACAAACCTCCCAGACAATCATGGCATCTTGATTGGTCCCTTTCTTTCCCTGCTGCGTGAACAGAGAAGCCACATCAGTGGCACCATTGCCGAACAGCCTGCCGGGGATCCGATGAAGTGACGAATCCCCAAAGGAGGAATTTCGAGAAACATTTCGCCTCTTAGAACTGTTCTTGCTCCGACGGTGCTTAGCCGGAGTGTTTGGGGAACCAGGAATGGGGCTCCTGCTTTCCGCAGACAAGCAGGACCCCATCCGAAGTGCCCTAACAATGCTTAGAATGCACTCCAGACCAACCCCCCAATTGACCTCCCAACGCCCACCACTTTCTGTGTACCGATCCGTCAGGAACCCTCTTCTGTCCCACCCGATTCGGGACACAAGGCCTTTCTTTCGATCCTACCTCATCATCGCAACCTTCAAATAGCCATTTCGGAATCCGGAAATCGGGTTGAAGAAGAAATGCGAAAATCTCTGTCTCAACCCTTTTTCCTGGATGAATCGCAAAAGAACAATCGGAAAGGGGATGCGGAAAAAAGTGGAGATGAATCTAGTTCGGCATACAAATGGGGTTTGGATTTGAGACCCGAAATTGCTGAAACCAATTGGAAAAAAGAAGAGAGGCGACTAGGAATCGGAAGAATCGGAATGGATTAGAGAAGAGGCGATCGAATCCGATAAGAAAGGGGAGAAAGAAAAGGAAATTCTTAAGAGACAAGCGGAAATGGTTGAATGTAGAGAACAAATAGGAACCACCAAAGTAATCATTCAACGTTTACAGGCTGAAAACAGATTCCCATTCATCCCATTCAACGTGTTTTTGGACTTTCTCTCATCACTCTCACAAATTCTGCCTAATTTCCACTACTATTTTTTTCATCTTCTTTTTCTTTATTTCTTTATTTCTTTATTTTATTTTATTTTTATTTTAGGTTGAATCTATTCCCAATTCTAAGATTTTGGGTCGATTCGTCCACTTTTTAGACCCAACATGTCGTCCAAAATGTTTATAATATCCATATCAAATAGCCGATACATGTTATTTTTACAAACCAATTTCATATACCAACCATCCGTCTATGATTAAACCATTAAACCAATACAAACTAACTTCGTAAGGATCGTTAGGATTTATCCCCTCGAGGTTCATAATTAATTATTTCGTTTCTAATGATAATTTTGATTAATTTATCTGTAATTTAATAATAAAAAAATCCAAGATTATTAGTGAAATCTTGAACCATATATGATTGACACACATGAGGGTCATGTTCAAATAATAATCTAACAGGTCTATAGTATATGGATAAGGCTGAATGTCTTATTTTGGTAGCATTATTGATATGATCCATTTTGTAATTATTACAAATGATTTTATCGAAATCGTTCATGACATGTGAGTGAGAGTACCCTATAAAATGAGTTTGTATAAGATTAAACCATAAAATATTTGATATCTCTTTATAAATCCGTTAATTGAGGAGATTAATATTTCATAGGATGATCATATGCAACTCGTTTAATCTAGAGTGAGTTATGAACTCCTAACTCAGATGACTTGTTCTTTGATTTGCATAAGTGAGAATGACTTTTGTAGTCGATTCAATACATCTACCATTTTGGGGACTTGACCAAATAGGGAGCTGGGAATATAATTTCACGAGATGAAATTCACTCATTCCTGAGTTCCCTTAAATGTTGATTTCGAGACTTAAACAATGGGTCACATCCTCTAACTGACTCGAGAGGAAATTTGTTTATGGTTGGATTATAAACAAATTGTTCATTAGAGAGTTAAGGCAAGATGTAATTACTAGAGTAAAACGAACTTTCACCCGACTGTAATTACAAATAACATGTAAAAAATTGACTTTCTTGTAATGATTATATGCATGGATACAACTTGTTCTACCATACCTATAATTTTAGGTGGATAGTGGAATGACCTATAATTAATTACATTAGAACTTAAAATGAGTAGGTTTTATGTATGATCCTCTAGTGAAAAGAAAATTTTGAAAAGTTGAAATTAATATTTGACCTAGGAAGATATATTAAATATTAAAAAAATAGTACATATTTAATTTGAAGTATTTAAATTAATATTTAATATATTAAATATATTAAAAATAAAATAAAAAATATATATTTATTGTATTTTACCTTAGATATTAAAATAATTAATGTATATTCAATCTATTAAATAAAAAAAAATGTATATAAGAGTTTTCAAAATTTTGTCCATATTTCTTTCGCGGAAGCTAGATAAATCAGAGTTGATTTTAATATTGTAAATAAATCGTTCATTCCCAACACAGATAACTTCATTTCTAAGATGTATATCATTCACATTTCATTCTGGACTAAATATTTTTTGTGCACTTGCACCTATCACAATGCATAGCAAATTCCTTTGCATCTCGAAATAATGTAGGCCGTAAATACTTGCATTGAAGCACTTTTGTTGTTGTGTGGTACTCTCTAAAATGTTCATATGGTGTCGCGTAACACTGCTTTAGAATTAATAAAATGACACATCTAGCCGTAACATATATGAGAATCGGTCCGATCACGGGAAAAAAAAAATCCTTCCATAAAATGAAGCAACAAGGCTTTGCGAATGACATAATTGGCAATGTCATGGAAGCAAAGTGCATAGACTTCAATTTGCAGCACCCTTTCAATGTCATGGAAAAAAGTTCAATGGATTAATCCAAGTGGGTATCCTAATCAGAGGATTGGGGATGAATTAGCAAGTTCAGTTGAAATGAGTTGCTGTTGCTATTTATTACCATGATCATGCCTCTCTTCTTTGAGACGCACTGCACTGGAGGTGAACCACTCCTAATTGTGGCTGATTTTGGCTAATACACTGCACTCTTCACCCATCCTTAGTTTTGGAACATAGAAAATGCACTACCATTAGCCCCTCGGTGAAGCCTACTGCTAGCCGATATTGTCCTATTTGATTTTTTCTTTCGAGCTTCCTTTTAAAGTTTTTAAAACGCATCTGCTAATATTTCTTCCCTTTTCACAAGCGCAAGCACAATCGGATCCCCTTATGAAAAATACAGAACTAAATAATATTCAACTACAGAAATGTGTGATTCTGTGGCTTGCAACAATCTATTGGCTTCAAAATTATTTCAACCCAACCACAGCTTAAATTTGCTATCTGTTTTTCCAAATTAAAACAACGTACGGCAACACTGAGGCTAAGCTTTCCAGCAGCCAATGTTGACGTACCTGTTTCTTTCCTAGAACTTGGCAGTAATTTATAACGAATTTTCATATTATGAGGCAGATGCCATTCAAAACAAGTTAACTGCAGAAAAAACATGAATTCAAAAGGGCGAACATTAAAAGAAACAAATTGTTCATCAGGCCTGCATATGAATTTTGGTTCTAAATACATGAAACGGTGGTCGGTCAATAGTTATAGGTCAAATGTTACCAACATACGGTGATGAAGTCTCCCCAATGAGAATATGAAGAATTGATGTATCCCATAATTTAAGCCCATGTGTTAAAAGAAGACCTCAAGGAAACTACTCCCCACTAACAGCTACATATAAAATTCCAGTAATCAGCACAACCATACCTCTCTCTCTCTCAAATCTATTGTCAAAATAAGCTCCTGGTGGTAAATATAAAGTCAGTAGAGAAGATACAGCCAACTGCAATCAAAATAGAGGAAGAAACACAGAACATGAACCTGTACTTTCACTTCCATTGGATCCACAGTAAAAACTGTTTAGTACCGGTCACGGCGCCTGCATAAAGAGCGAAAACCCATGAGAATTGAGGGGGAAATGGTACAAGGGAAAAGGAACAAACTGATTATATACAATACTAACATGAAGAGCCGCTCATGATCTCCATGTGGTATTTAAAAATTAATTAAGAATAAATATAAATCTTGAATTTCTAAGAAATCCAACCAAATATATACATATATGTATGCATATGCAATGGGTAAGGAATTCCTGGATTAGGTAGGTAGAAAAGAGCATCCCAGGTCCTAAATATTCCCAGAAGCAAAGAGAACGGAAACAAAATAGTAGCTCTAGAAAAATGAAGCGGTTGTAACAGCCCAAGCTCACTGCTAGCAGATATTGTCTTCTTATAGGGCTTTCCCTTCCGAGTTTTCACTCAAAGTTTTATAACGCGTCTGCTAGGGAGAGGTTTTCACACGCTTACAAAGAATGTTTCGTTCTCCTCTCCAATCGATATGGGATCTCATAGTTCTTAAAAGACAAATCTAGTAAAACTGACAAGGGGGAAGATAATACAAAATGTATATTAAAGAGGTCGAAAGATTCTTAGCTATTTGACCTTACAACATAGGGTATCAACTTGATAAATGTGATCAATATGATTTAACCCAAGGAGACTTGTAATCACTATGTTGTTATCTCAATTTTCTGAAGGATGAAGAATTCATTACTCGAGGCTGTTTAACTGCAAATCGTGTGCATTAAATGTTGATGCAATATCATGGAGATATATTTTGCTCAGTGTGTGAAATATGAACGATGGCCAAAGAAATGACACAAGATCAAGTTGATATAGTCATTGAACAGTACTTGTGACGATCATAGTCCCTTGAATGTTCATGGTCTGTTGACCGTGAGCGTGAACGGTGACAATTTCTAGAATCATAAGAGCAATCTGAGTCTCTAATGCGTTCCCGGTCATAACGATCCCGATCATTATACCTATCACGATCCCTGCTCCTACGGTCATTATACCTTCCACGGTCATTATACCTTCCACGGTCACGACTATCACCACGGTCATGGTCTCTACTAGGTTCTCTATCAGGTTCTCTACTACACTCCTTTGATCTGAAAGAGAGCATCTAGGTAATGAACAACATACTAGTATAAAAGGGAAAATTATTTAAAAAAAACAGGTATAAGAACATTTACCGCTGATCATCATGTCGATCAACCTTGTGGCTTTTGTTTCTTTCTTCCTAACAAAGTGACAATAAATACAACAGAAACCACACATCATGGTAGTTCAATGGCAAATCACATCACGTCAATAGCATAAGATATCTCTAACTAATAATCATCAGCAAGGTATGCTTTTAATCTCAGGTTGTATACCTCTACGTTAAGAAACACAACAGTAATACATCTTCTGGACACAAGCATGATTTGGAAAAGGAAAAAAATAAATAAATGCAAATGCCAAAACACCCTTGAATTATAAGCTATTAGAATCATATTCTAATTAACCCCCCCAAACTTAAAAAAGATATTAGACTTAAACCCTTCCATTGAGGAAAATGAACAATTAAAGAATTAAGGGATTGAAAGACCCATTGAGATGTAATCCCCTCTTGGGTTTCACACCTCTCTTTGAGCCAAGAGCCTCAGGGGTAACGCTTTAAACTTATCATTTAGGTCTCATTTGCATTGTTTAGTTGTAGCCCCCTTATTATGGTAGTTTGGCTCCTTTTGAGGTTTTTCATTTTGTATTTCCCTTGTAAGCTTGGTTTCTCATTGAATTTAATATATACATATATAATTTATAAATTAAAAAAAAAAAAAAAAAAAAACTGCATTACACTCCACTAAGACACTAATGGCCAATTGAAAAATGCATAAACAAGATGTATGGATACAAATAATAATTCCACTGAGACTAACCAAGAAGTACGCATACAAATAAAATCTTATGCATAGTTCCAATAAGATTGATAGCTGATTAAAATCTTATGCATAGTTCCAATAAGATTGATAACCAAGAAGTATGCATACAAATAAAATCTTATGCATAGTTCCAATAAGATTGATAGCTGATTAAAATCTTATGCATAGTTCCAATAAGATCGATAACCAAGAAGTATGCATACAAATAAAATCTTATGCATAGTTCCAATGAGATTGATAGCTGATTAAGGTACTGAGAAAGAGAGCAGGCAAGGAGTCATCAATGTTGTTAAATTTTATATCAAGTCTCACCTCTTTTCACAATCAAAACTTGCATCTTCTACCAATACAGAGCTTACAATTACATATAATAATGAAAAAATATTGTTCTTATGCCTTTAAATGTATTCATTTCTCAACCAACTGCATGAGGCACTTGCCTAACGTTAAATTGTTTTGACATCTAGAAACAGATGCCATTAGTAGCTGGCCAATAAAATTTATACCCGATTCAAAATCAATCAGAGTTCAGAATTTTCAACAGCATTATCAAAATCAATTAGGGTTTCAAAATTTTCAACAGCATTATGTTACACTTAAATGAACTGATAATTAAGATTTCAAATCTATTCATTCGTTAAGAAGAAAAAAAGTTTCTGATACTTCCATTAAGAATACCTCGTGCCAAGAAGATTCTGTTGCCAGAGCAAGTTTTTTTTCGAAGCTGGAAGAATAACTTAGGATGATCTTAGGGTAACATGAATTTTAGCCACAGTTTAGCTAACAGCTCTTACTTGGTTAGAGGTACTAGCATGCAGGTTATTTTTTTGGTGGTCAGTTTTATATAAATAGGAGAGTTTCCCTTCTACTTTGCAGCTGTATTCTGATAGAGAGTCCCCATGAAATTGTTTCTTACGGAAAAAAAAAAAAAAAACATTTCTCAAAGACTAGTTCTCTTTCAATTGGCTCTAGGGTTTTAAATTTTCGGTATTTATCACAGGCTAAGCCACTACCAGCTTAAAACAAAAGCACAAAAGTGGACACGCAACATGTCGTACATGACACAAATATATAGCTTGACATATTATCGGCTTACCAAAATACATTCCCAATCTGTAAACATTAAAATTTAAAAAATTAAAAAAAAAAAAATAGAAAAAATCTATACAATTCTTTAAAAAGAAGAGATATGATAATCAACATCAACAATATCCTGTCTATTTTAATATTAATTTATAACTAATATACATTTATCTTATAAAAAAAAAACTAATATAGATTTAAAAAAGAACTAAAATCTTAAATTGTGAAATATTTTTTTTTCAAGAATGAAAACAGTTAAAATTTGAAATGTTAACAGAATTATTTAATACTTAACAAAACACATACCTTTCGCTGTTGCATGGTTGTCATTCGCCATACTTACTTTTCTCCAACAATAAAAACAAACTGTTTCATTTATTGGAAAGAGTACCGTCCCTTCTTCTACCCTTTCTTCTTCCTTATTTCTCATCCCAGGAGGAGACACAACGTGGGTTTTCTTCTTCACCTTCTTCTACCTTTCTTCTTTCTTATTTAAGAGACAGTGTGGGTTTGTACTTTCCCTTCTAACCTTCTTTCTTATTTTCTCTTCTCAGAATATGACGTGGGTTCCAAAGATTTTTTTAAAAAATATTTTTTCATGGTTTCAAACATGTCGGCATGTGTCCAAAAAATGGACACTTCAACAAGCATGTCCGACACTGACACTTCATTACTTGTGGTTTGGGCACCCCACACCAGGGGAATTAATCATATCACGTGAACCGTCAAATATGATCCAACATAAATTGATTGGTTTTCCTGTCATCTCTAATTTTAGCCCCACATCACATTATTTATTTGCTCACATCCGTTGTACCATGATATTATAAAATCAGAGAACATGAAGAGCCATCTAATTTCCTCGTGTCACAAAAGAAAAACTCATTTGTCTCTTAAGGAAAGAAAAACTCACAGATAAAGTATAACTCAGAATCTCTATGGTAGAATTTGTACATATAGCAGCACCTGAACCCATTGACAGTACCAACTTAAATACACAACTCCAAAGACATTTGATGACAATACATAACACATCCAACACTTGAGTAACTAACCATTAACACATCTTCCAGTCTAGTGGCAAAAATATAATCAACTTTATTTTCCTTTCCCCCCCCGCAAGAATCATGTATATATAACAAAAAATGGGTAATAACATACACAGGAATAACATTATCTAACCTGAAGCTCTGCTAACTTTTCACGTATTTGTATGTAGCCGAGATGAAGTTTTCCTCCAAAATGATCTGCCAAACGACGATCACTGAAAGAAAAAGAAATTAAATGGTCTAACACTCAAAACAAAAATTCTTGAATTTAACTTCATTCTGAAACTTACAAAAACATGTAATGCATGGTTCCGAATAACATTCTAAGGAACAATAGCATGATTCACAAATAAAAACAGAAATAACGCACAGTCTTTAGCTGGAAAAGTTATCCTCGTAAAACTGGGCCCAAAAGCCTGCTGGGGAAAAGGAGGTATAATTGTCTGGTCAAAACTGAGCACTAGGAAACCCCAAAGACTAACTTTACATTTTCCTGAGAAAAGCTTAGATTACTAAAAGAACATGTATAATTTGTAAGCTCAAATTTACCTGTCATAAACACTTAGAAAAGCCCCGCAGATGTCACACACACGCAGCTTTTGATCCGTCTGGGTAAATTCAAGTGAGATTACATGACACAAGATATAAATAAATTTGTACAATTTATACTTTAAAATCAACTCAGAAGTCACAGTATAAAGCTCATATACATTCCAAAATTATAAGAAACTTAGAAATTCCTCCCTTCCACTATTACGGAATTCTAATCAGCATTCGTTGGAGGGCATCAAATCCTTGACGCTTCCTTGGCAAATGAGTTTTAATGATGAATGGTTTTGAAAGAAGAGGGGGTTGTAGTCAAACTTGAAATGGCATTTGACAAGGTCAATTGGGATTTTTTTTTTGGAGAAAACATTGACCGCATGGGCTTCGGCACCACTTGGATTAAATGGATCGAAGGCTGTATCTCATTGAAAAGAAATGTATTATTATCCATGGAAAGCCTCAGGGTAAAATTTTTGCTTTGAGAGGTATCAGGTAAGATGACCTGTGCTCCCCTTTTCTTTTTGATATGTGGTGGAGTGGGACTGTTTTAGAAGGCTTATGATCGTCTGAAGAGAGTGTGGTTCAATTAGGCTTCCAACTGGGGAGGGGTCCTTTTTCTATTAATCACCTTCAATTTGCAAACAACACAATTCCTTTTTCATCTCATTAGTTGGGGACTCTCAAAAATTTGTTTGATGTTGTCCTTGAGTTTGAAAAAGATTCGTGAACCTAAGTTGCCAAAAATCAGAGGTTATCAGGATGAATTTGGAGCCTTCTATGCTTGAACCTGTTGCTCAGACGTTTGGTTGCAAGGTTAGAAAGTGCCCAAACACTTATTTGGGCCTCCCCCCAAATAGTCCTCATCGATCCGTTTCATTTTGGTCCCACATTGTTGAAAAAACTGAAAAAAAAAAAAGAAAAAAAGAAGCTATTGTTGTGGACCTAATCCTATATTGCAAAGGGGGTAAACTTTCTCTCCTCTGAGCTACACTATCAAACCCCTACCCTCTAACTTATCCCTTTTCCTGTTGCCAAACAAAGCTGATCAATCCATGGAGAAACTCTTTCGAAACTTTCTTGGAGGGGTGACAAGGATGCCTTTAGCCTCCAAATTGTATATTGGGAAACTGTCGTCCTTCCCTTGGACCAAGGAGGTCTCGACATACACAATTTAAAGGATAGAAATCAGGCTCTCCTTGCCAAATGAACTAGGCAGCATAACAGCGGAAAACTGCTTTTTTGAGAAACCTATTGATGCAAAATATGGACCCTCAGTTCTAAACGCTTACACTTAAAGATCCTCTTTGAATTCTCCCAAGGGACCATGAAGATTCATCTTGAAACAGCAGGGTTTGGTGACTGATGGGATCAGAATTGCTTTAGGGAATGGGGCCTCTACCGTTCTTGGAAGGGTCACTCCTTTTTTGCTTAAACTTCACACAAAGATGCAGCTTTGGATGATATGTGGTGCGCTGATCTTTGTTTTTGGGATTTAAAGCTTGGTAGAACTCTTAAGCATGGGGAAATCCTGGACGGGATGCAATTGGATGCCCTTTTTTCACCTTTGCATCTTACATCATAGAGGACAAACGGGTGTGGGGAGCTAAAAATAACTGTGCTTTCTAAACTGTGTGAATATAACCAGCCACTTATGGCCACTTTGAGGAGTGATTTCTGAAAATAGGTTTAGTGGAAAAATTATGCGCTATGTGTTTTGGATAATTAATCACTAAGGTCCCTCAATTTCGTTTGATTAACCATATGATGATTTATGTATTTGACCCCAATAGAGGAGTTCCTTACCAAGTATTTCACCTTGTTTTTAAAAGGTTTTTCAGGCAAGACCATGGCACGGAAGTGACGAACAGGGTGAAGAAGTTAGTCATGGGCAACTCAAAGATTTTATGTTTTTATTGATAGAACGTTTTCACATTTAGTTTTTCATTGATTTAAATTGTGTTCGATGCCTCCTAGTTTATGGGAACTAGGAAGTCAAACTGATGTTAACTTTTGTTTTAAGTTATTGTTGAACTATTTATTTAAATTGCATGTCTTTTAGATTATTATTAAAGGGCACCCCGCACATGATCTTATAAATTATTTTTAACATCTTTATCATTTATTTTGAACTGTAAAATTGTTTTTCTTTTAATGGCTCCGACCGTTATATGTATAAAAAGTCGGGTCGTTACAATTAGTTCCACGATTGTATGCATAAATAGACTTTTCTTTTGCATATTTCATATTTTTAACACTACATTAGCTTTTCAGTGGAAAAGAAATATCATATTTGGCCAAAGAGATTAGGAGGATTCATGCAAAAAAGTTGACTCACAATTCGCACATCAGCAGCTGTATATTTGGATGAATCCACTACTGGCTCCTGCCTAGCAGGCAACTGTAAATGAACAACAAAATAACCACCATAAATAACAGGATAAGCTAGAAATACAATTAAAAATATGAGTTTAAAAAAATACGTCCTTATAAGTAGAAAACATAGGTTTACACTCCCACTGCTAGGAACCAGAGACAAACCTTCTTAAGTGCTTCAGCTTCCTCTAGTGCTTTTTGAGCCTCGTCAATCATTCCTTGCTCACCTGAAGGAGAGAACAATATGGATTATCACCCTAATCGGAAGAGCTACAAAATAACGAACTTCCAATCCCCATGCAATAGAAACAAACTGAAAAAACAAGATAAGATAAATAAAACCCAATAAAAACAATTAATGGCATACTTTACTCGGAAAGTAAATTCACAATATAACCAGATGTTTTTTTTAACAAGACTTACCGAGTTCCTCAGCCTTTTTCAACTTCTCATTTATCATCTCCTGTGTATGAGGATCAGGAGCTACAACAGGTAGAGGAGCCATAGGTGGTGGGTTTGGCAGAGGTTGAGGTAAAGATGCCCTATCTTTGTTGAAAGCGTCTAAAAGAAGCATGGACTGTTAAAAAGGACACATTAAATGTTAGATAACTCACATTGAATGTTAACAAAACAAAAAAATAAGAACAACTATGAAACACATGCTATGGTTAAAATAATAACATAGATGATGATGTACCTGTTTGTCAGCTCTTTTAGTCCTCAATTCATCTATAACCTCCAAAACTCGAATTTTAAGATCTGTTTTGCCCTCAAGATCTGCAACAATTGACACCTCAACTTCTCAACAAGACTTCCAAAAAGTAAGGACATAAAACTAGAAGCAATCAATTAAATTAAAAACAACTTTAGAATCTCTAATACCTAATAAAGACACCCAGAAAATTGAAAGGAAAGGATGAAGAAATATTTTGAATTGATGTAACAAAAACAGACAATATCCTCAAATTAACTTATAAACTGTTAGGTATTGGTGATTTTTCTTTACATATACTAAGCAAAATGGGGTAAGAACATCCACAATTCTATTAGCCAATTCAAGAGGGTCGGCCACCTCGTCACACACTAGTCTTTTCCAAAATAACCAATACCTTACCCCCTTACCCCCTTACCCATTTACCGCATGTAAGGAACATGCACTACTAACAAACTCAGTCACTCAATTTCCCATTTTACCCCTCCTAGAAAACATATTTAAAATAAGTGCTTAAAATTACCATCAAGGTCCAAAGAAACCTTGTAGTAGTCTTTTTGAGTTGCTTTGCTAATGGCGCTGCTAGGGCTCCATAATTTTCCATGAATTGTTGAAAGTAACCCATAAGACCCAAAAGCCTTAGAATTCCTTGAGATATTTAGAAATGGTCCAATATTGATCACTCCCATTTTTCCAAATCAGCTTCCACCCTAGACAAGACCCAGTGCCCAAAATTGATGCGACCATAAGCAACAAGACTTCTTAAAACTAATTAGGAAAAAAAAAATTGATTGTCCTTCATAGCTGCCCGAAATGTTTCAAATGGGTTGCAAATCTAGACTATAGACCAAAATATCATTGAAAAATAAACCAGCACTACAAAAATCATTGAATGGGGTCAGTCTTTTCCTTCAGTTTGTCCAATATTTAAAGTCAAAAGAGCATAGGAGAGCATTGCAGATGTCTAAGATGGATACGTCCTTTCTAACACTAGAAAACAATTGGAATACACCCAGAACTAGAGCATGTCGCGACAAAATTTTGTAAATAAGAGTGAAACACCTAATTCATTTGCATCTAGAAGGTCATCAGCACATTGATAAGGCCAAAAACTATGACAAAGAACTCATAGTTTCCCTCTTGAGTTCGGAAAGTCGTCTTGTGAACATGTTCTATGACTCTTATAATGGTATCCTAAGTTCAAGTCAAGCTAAGAGAGAAGATCCATGCAATTCATCCAATTTTATGAAAATAGAAATTTGTATAGAATCATTGCCGCATTTAGAAGTTAGTAATTGACATGGTATCTACAAACACTCAAATTTCTATGTGCAAGTGTACAAATAAGGACGCATATTTCGTTGATGAATTCCTAAATCTCAAATTTCTATGCGCAGGTATATAAATAAGGAGGCATATTGATGGCCCCACCCTAATTACAAGAAAAGACTCCAATAAAAAATAATGTTGCAAAAAAAAAAGTTTGATTAACGTACAACATAACGAAGTGTTAAATCGCACCAACTCCCAAGGCTCATATCCAGACTCTCATGCCCTCTAAAAATCCTATCATTCCTCTCTACCTGAACATCCTAACAGACGACAAAAAAAAAACTTATCACGAAAAGGAAGGTTCAAAAGCACCACCTCAATCATAGAGGAGAAGTCCTTGTTATGAGCCAAAACAAAATCAAAGATCCTCAAAAAATGAAAGACATTCTTCTTGTGTTGTTCACTTCACATGCCTTTAGAGCTTCTTCAATTTTTTTATTTTTTTATTTTTTTATTATTTAAGTTTCTAACCCTAAACGCAAAGGTTTCTGCATTAGGGCTCTCTTCTCTCTCTTTTTTTTTTTTTTACATATTTTTATAGCTCGTGGAAGAATTAGTTACAATAGAATTTCGGGAGTTAGCACTACCTCTTTTGTAAATTTCATTTATCAATAAAATTATTGTTTCTTCCATTCTTCGATAGTTTGCCATCAACTCACCCTCACTGCAGCCTACATTGTTGATAAGCTCTCTCTCTCTCTCTCTCTTTCTCTCTCGCTCTTGGTGTTCTTTCTTTCTCTTTCTCAGTTGTGATTATTGTTGGATTGTTTCTTTTTTTCTTTTTTCTTTTGTTTGTAGTATTGACTCTATGTTGAAAGAATGATATTTGAATGTTCTTTATCTTGTATATACTTTTCTTAGTTGAAGTTCATTTCTTTCCATGGATGTTTTATATACTTGTATTCCTATGTATTTGGTATACATAGTGCACCTTATAAAAAAGGGGGGTTTTCTGTGCATTGTGCGCTTTGGTGCACCTCAAGCTTTAAAAAACATTGATCCGAATGCATACAAAAAATATTAAAAGAAATAAGCACTCTTTTTCAGATGTTTTTTTTACATGTTCAAGCATGTCTGTGCAGAGCACATCAAATATGAACATTTGGCTACAAACAAAATGTTTGTGTTTACTAGCATTGACCTATATCTCTATAGATAGAAAGGTGAAAAGATGTATACAATCCTAAAACTCAAACACATCTCTCAAGGTATTCTTACATGCAGTTCTAAATGAAAAGGAATAACATAATCCACCACTTGTAATAAGGAGAGAGAATTATAAAAAGATTGGGATCATCGACATTTTGACACAACTCTTATTATTTCCAACAAAAAAAAAAGGTAAGCAAACCATGATATGGAAAGAGAACGAATAGGTCTTGGTATTAAGAAAAACTAGATAAAGAAACCATCCAACGCTTCCACCAATTAAAACGCAAATACCATATTGGTCAGCTTCTTTCAACTTCTCTTTAATTTGCTTTGATAACTCAAGTACCTCAGGTATCTGTAAGAACAATCAATTAAATAAATAGATAAAATATATATGTATCATCATTAAATAATTATATTTTCACTATATGCCCTAACAAGTACCTGGGTGACTTCAGTGACAGAAATCGCAATAGCAGCCTTTGCATCTTCTTCCTCAAGTCGCTTCAAGGCTCTAGCAATTTTCCTATCACACTCAATAATGAGACGATCTATAACATCTTCCAAGTCTCGGTCATAGCTATGAATTCCTTTAGTCTTTGCTTCTTCGTATCTAGAAAGAGTTAAAAGAACATATGTGGAACAAATGAAGTACAATTGAAATCTTCCAATTCTACCTAATTTCATTTACCATTTATGTAATTTGGAACCCCTTAAACTAATTAGATTTAGATGGGTAAAAATATATACATCTTCAGCAATGGTTTTTCAGATATTTCTTAAAAACAAAGTGGCCAAGGTATATTCACAAATACAAAAATTATTTGAACTCATAACTTCTTACCACTCAAAGAGGACTATAAAATTCGCTCTTTCTAGTTGAATGTTAGGCAATGAATCATATGCTTAGATTTTCACAACAAACTGCCAAAACAAAATTTTAAGAGCCTACACAATTTTTTTTTTTTTTTCTTCTAGAAACTTGAGGTATAAATTAAAGCAATAAAAATGGGGGAAAACAGCCTAACGGCAAGGGAAAGAGAGAACCCTCTCCCAAGAGAGCTTCAAGAGGGAGGATAACAACAAAATACATCATTGTAGCTATGCACCACCAAGAAGCATTTAGTTTGCTTTATAAGGTACACAGTACGACAAGTACTATATGCAACGGAAGGAAACGTAAGGTTTAAAAGATTCAACTTAGTCCCTATATCCATGAATTGTATCAGTCAATTGACATAAGATAATAAACACAAATATCCCCACATGAAGGAGAAGTAGTATTAGTTTGAAAGTAGAAATGAACTTATGAAGTAGCATCAATAAGCTGCAGGTAAGGCATGCCTAAATTACAGTCATCATAGGAAAAATATAAATATTTATAAGAAAAATACAGTATAGAGTTGACTGAACGGAATAGGTCTCCTTTAAGAAACTCTTTAATCCACCAGCGCACAATTAAAGTTCCAGTTCGAATCCAAATTATGATAGCATATTAACCAACTCCATGGCTCTAGCACGATAGTAAGTTAGCATAAAAGAAATATGACGGAGTAATTCCAGCAATGCTATTAAAAACAAACACAGTGGCCTGTAACAATATCAAGGATACTCTTTCCTAAGCTGCAAGGAGTGGATTTTCGGACATGGACCCATATCCATTTTCTGAAACGGAATATGAATTTAGTTAAAATACTGTAAAATTAAATTGATCTGTTAACAAAAAGAAACAAGGAAAAAACACAAATCGTTGATAGCAGAAACCAATTTCCCACAACATTAAAACAAATTATCTTGAGCATTTTTTCCCTTCCACCACTCCATTTCCAGATGGTTGATCACCCAGATTATTCCCAACAGATAAACCAACACAAGCACACTAACATGAAAGAGTCCAAAACAGTAGCCGGGTGGTCTGACTAACAAAAGATGTCCCTAAACGAAATACGAGGTAGGAAATAGAGGAAAGATTGAATTGATCTAACCGTGAGTTGGAAGAGCTCATGGGGACAAAGGCCAACTAAGAACATGCGGCACACATCGCGGTCGTAGTACTTGCGGCTAACTTCCTGCACGTCGCCATTTCGATTCGCCCCCATTAGCTGGTCCAGTTGCTTTCTAAAAGCATCCATGGCTATCTCTCCGTAGCTCTGTGTGTGTGTGTAGAAAACCTTCTGAACAAAGGGTGTCTCGGCTCTGGAGCGAGGATGTCGGAGTCGAATACAAAATTAGGGCTGGATTTGATTTGGGGCTTCCGGTTCAAATCTTTTTCAGTTATTTGAAGGAAGTGGATTGCCAAATTGTCTTTTCCCGCCATAGACGAGGAGACAAGTAATTACTTAAGTTGATAATTATTATTAATTAGTTAGCCTCAATAATATATTTAATTTATTTACTACTCCATTTTAATAATTTTTCTCAAATAAATAAATTTAATAATTTAACTAGTAACGTATTCAAATCCATAAATTAATTATACCATCTTAGACCATTAAATATACATAAAATGAAGGTTTATAATTAATGAAGTATTTTTCTTAGCTCTTACTCGGTTTTTTATTAGTCATACATGCAAATTGGAGAACATAATAAACGAATTATCTTGCTGCTACAACTTGAAGAAGACGATGAAACTAAAACTTGACGTGGAATTTGGGCGGACACCAAAGTTGGATCATGAGCCTATTAGGGGCCATGTCCACATACAATACATGTTTGAGTGTACTTGTGTTATGTTGAGAGGTCCATATCCATTTTCACATGTAAAACATGGCTTATTAAGTGTACTTATAGCTCATCACCCCTCTCAGGGTAGGTTTATGGAGCACAATCTCCGTTGAAAAGCCCATGTCCATTTCCACATGCAATACATGGCTTACTATGTATACCCATGTGGATCCTCACACTTCTTAAGGTGAGTTGACGAAGAACGAGCTTTGTTGGGAGACCCATGTCCATTTCCACATGTAATACACGCACAAAATCATGATCAACAGACACAACTCTATGGATGTAACGATTCGAGTTTCTAGAATAAAATAAAATCAAATAAAAATAAAATGAATAATGAAATATTCTCATGTAATCTCCCCGGAAATCGAGGGATTTCCTGTCAGACATTTATTGCCTAATAGAAACATTCCTATTTCTCTCCGTTTTCTTATTCTAAATTCTTATAGTGTTTATGGGAAAGGTCTTGAGATTATTTTTATATTCGTATGCCAGTTTTTCTAGTGTTGCTCTTTGGCCCTTAATCTCATTTTAGTTAATTTCAATCAATTAATTGATTGATGTTTTGATGATAACAAACCTACTTTTAATTATTAACTATTTTCAGTATTTTGAATTGTCCATGGTATAAGGTTGAGAATAACGATTTCAATGACTTTTCAATCACTCAAATCAGAGCTAAAACGAAGAAATTACAGTCGAGACAATATACCTGACGGATGATGTGGCAACAAAATCAAAATGATGAACAAATCAGAATATATCAAAGTATGAGTTTTATAATTTTGGAAAAGTAACCAATGGAGTTTTTTCTTATTATTATATTTCTAAATAAAATTATTTTTACAAAATATAAATTTGAATTTAACTGTTACTCACATCGATTTTTATTATTCTTACATTATATTATATTATTATATTTATAATAAATTTTAAAAATTTAATTTAACCGTTACTTACATAACTTTTTATTATTATTATATTATTATTATATTATTATATTTATAATAAATTTTGAATTTATCATTGGAACCGTTACTCACATTGGTTTTTATTATTTTTATATTATATTTAAAAAATTAAATAAATGAATCTAGAAATTTTTCTTATTTATTTACTTTTAATCTCCACCTTCCATTACTCCTAACACAATTCAATGGTCAATATTAATTCCTACCACTTTTCTTCTCTGTATGAACTCATCGACTTGCCAATATTTTCAACACACAACTTCCATAAAATCTCCGATCCTCATTTGTTCAAAGTCTCGATTGTTTGTTGCTCTCTCTAAGCTTTCAATTTTATTCATTTTATTCTTGAGAGAGATTTTTTTATTGTATCGTGAGAAAATAGTTGTGAGTGCTTCAAATTGTAAATCTACTCTTTGACAGAGTTGTGGTGTGTTACTACCAAATTCAAATACTTGTACCGGTTTGATCCTGCGGCGTGGAAAGGATTGAGTTTGCTCTTGAACTCATAAAAAGAGCAGTGTAGCGGTTTGGCTCGGATCCATGGAAAGAGTCGAGAAAGTTGTTTATTCAAATTTCCAAGAGGCGCTTGGGGAATGGAGTAGGTCGAGTTTGACCGAACCACTATAAAACTACGGTGTCATAATTTCTAACTCTTTCCTATTTAATTTCAAAATCATTATTGTGATTTATTGCATGTTTTAGTTTATTATTGTTTTGACTTCAATTATTTTGTTCAAGTAATTATCATCTTCTACTCATTTGTACAAAGTTTCATAATTAGAAAAACTAATCACGTTTAAATACTTTTATCATTAAAACCCTATTCACCCCTCTAGGGTTTCATACCGATCCAACATTTACATCCCTTGAAAACGATTTTCTCTCCAAACTTTTCTCTCGGAACATTAGGGTTGTTATTTCGAAAAAAGGATTCGAGTGGAAGTAAGATATAGACGTCGAGATCATCGTGTTTGTGTCGAAGACACTGTGTGACCGGAGGAGACAAGAAGTTGCACCAGGGGTTGTCGGTGACAGAAAGGTGTCAGAATAGGTGAAGGTGTCGCGTGTCATCGGAATCGGGGCTGCGAGAGAAACGAAGAAGGTTGCATCGTCATTGTCGGCACGTTGTCAGAATCGAAATAGGACAACCGCATTGTTGACGGCACAATGACAAGTTAAGGTTTCGCGTGGTTGCGAGTTAGGAAGACGACAAAGCAGGACGGGTAACCCGCCTCACGTTCAGCTACCAGTTCGGCCCAAACAGTAACAGGCCGTGTTTCCATCGGTGGCCTAACTTCACAGACGCACGTCCAAAGAACCTGGCAGCTCCGCGCGCATACTCTTGGCTCCACACGTGTACGTCGGCTTAGTTAGTCGGCTCGACTTATCGACTCGATATCACTATAATATATCGATTTCAAGGTTTTTCAGCCCTCTCGAAGCCGTTTCTGCTCTTATTTTTACTATCTGCAGTCAGTATGGTTCCTAACCGTCAAAGACAGATTCTGCTAGGAGTTTATTTTGATATATAGCATGAGATTTAGCTAGGGTATGTTATGAAAGGTTCCTAAATTTTTATGTGGTTATTATAAGACATAATTAACCGTTGGAATTAGCTTATTGTGAGTGACTTCAGCCAAGGCCATCGAGATAAGTGACCTTACTGTTGAAGTTAGCTTACTACGTGTTGCATTATGGTGCGTGCCCTGTGGCCCCTGCATGCACCATATTTAATGTGATGACTATATGATGTGTGGATTATGTGACGGTTTATGCTATGAAAAGTTATGGATGATGTTGACTGTTGATTGTTTATGCTATGAAAATATGGTTGATCTGCTAGTATTATATGTCATGAAAAATGTTGATCGATGCCATGGATACACGTAGTATTATCGAGTCATGTCATGAGATGCTTATGCAACTGAAAATGTATTTTCATGTTATGTAATATGTCATGTAATGTAAGTCATGTGAGATGCCATGTAATGTAGGAAAAGTATATGTGATGTTAGCAATGCTTATGTAATGTCACGTTAGATATGTTAAGCGACCTCATGCATTTATGTATGTCACTTGCATAGGGATAATTCCCCTTTATGTTATGAAAGAATGAATTACGATATTTATGTTCGTGATGATATCATACGGGTCTTTTTTTGTTTTTTAGTGTCTGGCAACGTGTAATACGTTGTGCCCGACCAAGCCAGGCCCAGGGGGTACATATACGAGCCCGCCTAGTGGGTCCATGTGCGCGTACATGGGCCGTGTGTGAAGGAATACCCCACATCCAACCCTACTAGGAATAGAAAATTAGGGGCATTACAGTCCAATCTAAGCCACTTCATTAGTACTAAATCGTAAACCTACTCATCTAGGTATGTATCATGACACCCACCAATGAAGATGAGGTATAGGTCTCATGGTATACTAGAATGGATAGGAGAGTGGTTTTGACTCTCGTGGTATAGATGACATTAACTTTAGGAAAAGTAAAGTAAGCTTGAGTCTTTATTCATGGTGTGGTAATTGTCTCGGTCTCTTTAAAGAGCAACTTGATGATTTTGAACATTCATTATGGTTCTAGTCCTTCTAGATTAGCAACTATACCTAATCATATTCTTAGAGCACAAATGTGCTTATCATGAAAACATGCAACCAACTTATCTATATATGCCCTAAACTTAATAGAGGTTTATATAATCATGTTTTAATGCGAGCTTAACCGTCATAAATTGTAACGCCCCTAATTTTCTTTAACCTAATTAGTGACGTCACCCATGCATACTCATCTCATTAAGCGGAAGCTCATCATAAATAACCTTGAAAGAGTCTTTCATAAATATTCATGAATCCAAAACAAAACCTAAACTCCAAAAATAATCCTTCAATACTGAATTCGAAATAAATCCAAATGAAAGAATACTCAATGTAAAACTTAAAATAGTCTAATAAGAGTAAACTCCTAAAAATATCCTGTCTCCAACTTCCATGGTGGCCTCAGCTCCGCCGTCAACTGTACATTGGCGCCTTGCCTTTACCTGAAAAATGTAAGTAGCACGTGGCTTGAGTATTTTATGAAATACTCAGTAAGTCACCCTACTGTTGGGGTTAGGAATGCAAACACATGCAACATATGAGCGGGACCTAACTTTTCATAGCCTTGGGCGCTTTTCTATTCCGGGTAGGGTTGGATGTGTGGTACTCCTTCACACATGGCCCATGTACGTGTACATGAATCCACCAGGCGGGCTCTTAAACATACCCCCTGGGCCTGACTTGGTCGGGCAAAACGTGTTACACGTAGCCGGATACCACAGAACAGAAAAGGGCTCGCATGATATCATGGCGAACATAAATATCGTATTTCATTCTTTCGTATCATAAAGGGGAAGAATCCCGATGCACGTGACATACATATATGCATGAGGTCCCTTAACATATCTAACATAGCATTACATAAGCAGTGCTAACATCTCATTTACGTTTCTTACATCACATGGCATCTCACATGACTTACATTACATAGCATATTACATAAACATTCCAGTTGCATAAACATCTCATGACACGACTCGATAATTCTACGTGTATCTATGACATCAATCAACATATTCATGACATATAATACTAACATCTCATTCATGACATAACATAAACAGTCAACAATCAACACAAGTTCATACATCACATAACAAACACAATCTATACATCACATAATCATATCACATAAAATATGGTGCATGCAGGGGCCACAAGGCACGCACCATCATACAACACGTAGAAAGCTAACTCCAACAATAAGGTC
>NW_019268528.1:5396746-5399278 GCF_002738365.1 Cucurbita moschata
AATGTATTTTCATGTTATGTAATATGTCATGTAATGTAAGTCATGTGAGATGCCATGTAATGTAGGAAAAGTATATGTGATGTTAGCAATGCTTATGTAATGTCACGTTAGATATGTTAAGCGACCTCATGCATTTATGTATGTCACTTGCATAGGGATAATTCCCCTTTATGTTATGAAAGAATGAATTACGATATTTATGTTCGTGATGATATCATACGGGTCTTTTTTTGTTTTTTAGTGTCTGGCAACGTGTAATACGTTGTGCCCGACCAAGCCAGGCCCAGGGGGTACATATACGAGCCCGCCTAGTGGGTCCATGTGCGCGTACATGGGCCGTGTGTGAAGGAATACCCCACATCCAACCCTACTAGGAATAGAAAATTAGGGGCATTACAGTCCAATCTAAGCCACTTCATTAGTACTAAATCGTAAACCTACTCATCTAGGTATGTATCATGACACCCACCAATGAAGATGAGGTATAGGTCTCATGGTATACTAGAATGGATAGGAGAGTGGTTTTGACTCTCGTGGTATAGATGACATTAACTTTAGGAAAAGTAAAGTAAGCTTGAGTCTTTATTCATGGTGTGGTAATTGTCTCGGTCTCTTTAAAGAGCAACTTGATGATTTTGAACATTCATTATGGTTCTAGTCCTTCTAGATTAGCAACTATACCTAATCATATTCTTAGAGCACAAATGTGCTTATCATGAAAACATGCAACCAACTTATCTATATATGCCCTAAACTTAATAGAGGTTTATATAATCATGTTTTAATGCGAGCTTAACCGTCATAAATTGTAACGCCCCTAATTTTCTTTAACCTAATTAGTGACGTCACCCATGCATACTCATCTCATTAAGCGGAAGCTCATCATAAATAACCTTGAAAGAGTCTTTCATAAATATTCATGAATCCAAAACAAAACCTAAACTCCAAAAATAATCCTTCAATACTGAATTCGAAATAAATCCAAATGAAAGAATACTCAATGTAAAACTTAAAATAGTCTAATAAGAGTAAACTCCTAAAAATATCCTGTCTCCAACTTCCATGGTGGCCTCAGCTCCGCCGTCAACTGTACATTGGCGCCTTGCCTTTACCTGAAAAATGTAAGTAGCACGTGGCTTGAGTATTTTATGAAATACTCAGTAAGTCACCCTACTGTTGGGGTTAGGAATGCAAACACATGCAACATATGAGCGGGACCTAACTTTTCATAGCCTTGGGCGCTTTTCTATTCCGGGTAGGGTTGGATGTGTGGTACTCCTTCACACATGGCCCATGTACGTGTACATGAATCCACCAGGCGGGCTCTTAAACATACCCCCTGGGCCTGACTTGGTCGGGCAAAACGTGTTACACGTAGCCGGATACCACAGAACAGAAAAGGGCTCGCATGATATCATGGCGAACATAAATATCGTATTTCATTCTTTCGTATCATAAAGGGGAAGAATCCCGATGCACGTGACATACATATATGCATGAGGTCCCTTAACATATCTAACATAGCATTACATAAGCAGTGCTAACATCTCATTTACGTTTCTTACATCACATGGCATCTCACATGACTTACATTACATAGCATATTACATAAACATTCCAGTTGCATAAACATCTCATGACACGACTCGATAATTCTACGTGTATCTATGACATCAATCAACATATTCATGACATATAATACTAACATCTCATTCATGACATAACATAAACAGTCAACAATCAACACAAGTTCATACATCACATAACAAACACAATCTATACATCACATAATCATATCACATAAAATATGGTGCATGCAGGGGCCACAAGGCACGCACCATCATACAACACGTAGAAAGCTAACTCCAACAATAAGGTCACTTACCTCGATGGTCCTGGTTGAAGTCACTCACAACGAGCTAATCCCAGTGGTTAAATATGTCCTATGATAACCACATAAAAATTTAGAACCTTTCATCAGGTACCCTAGCTAAACCACATGCTATTTATCAAAATAAACCCTCGACCTAATCTGTTTTTAACGTTTAGGAGCCATACTGACCTCGGATGGTAAAACTAAGGGCAGAAACGGCTTCGGAAGGGCCAAAAACCTTAGAATCGATATATTATAGTGATACCGATTCACCAAGCCGAGCTGCCGAGCCGACCAATTAAGCCGCCAAGCTGAGCTGCGGGACTTGACGGAGCCAAGCCGCCGTACACATCAAGCCGAGCCGAGAGCACGCGTGCGGAGCCGAGATCAAGGCTGCAGCGCGCGTCCGTGTTGGGCAGAAACGCACAGGGCCCGCGTTCGTTCCGTGGGCTGGTCCAGAGGCCAAACGTGAACCCGACCCGTTTTCCTTCGTCTTCCTTACCCGAAATCTCGCGAAAACCCTAATTGTCGCTGCGCCACCAACGACGACGTCACAACCCCGATTCCGACGATGCGACGACACCCCTCGCGTATTCCGACCGACGCGCAACGATATTCAACACCGATAGCCTGGGTCGATTCTCCCTCCGGCCACTCAC
>NW_019268528.1:5399288-5553101 GCF_002738365.1 Cucurbita moschata
GATAGGAGAGTGGTTTTGACTCTCGTGGTATAGATGACATTAACTTTAGGAAAAGTAAAGTAAGCTTGAGTCTTTATTCATGGTGTGGTAATTGTCTCGGTCTCTTTAAAGAGCAACTTGATGATTTTGAACATTCATTATGGTTCTAGTCCTTCTAGATTAGCAACTATACCTAATCATATTCTTAGAGCACAAATGTGCTTATCATGAAAACATGCAACCAACTTATCTATATATGCCCTAAACTTAATAGAGGTTTATATAATCATGTTTTAATGCGAGCTTAACCGTCATAAATTGTAACGCCCCTAATTTTCTTTAACCTAATTAGTGACGTCACCCATGCATACTCATCTCATTAAGCGGAAGCTCATCATAAATAACCTTGAAAGAGTCTTTCATAAATATTCATGAATCCAAAACAAAACCTAAACTCCAAAAATAATCCTTCAATACTGAATTCGAAATAAATCCAAATGAAAGAATACTCAATGTAAAACTTAAAATAGTCTAATAAGAGTAAACTCCTAAAAATATCCTGTCTCCAACTTCCATGGTGGCCTCAGCTCCGCCGTCAACTGTACATTGGCGCCTTGCCTTTACCTGAAAAATGTAAGTAGCACGTGGCTTGAGTATTTTATGAAATACTCAGTAAGTCACCCTACTGTTGGGGTTAGGAATGCAAACACATGCAACATATGAGCGGGACCTAACTTTTCATAGCCTTGGGCGCTTTTCTATTCCGGGTAGGGTTGGATGTGTGGTACTCCTTCACACATGGCCCATGTACGTGTACATGAATCCACCAGGCGGGCTCTTAAACATACCCCCTGGGCCTGACTTGGTCGGGCAAAACGTGTTACACGTAGCCGGATACCACAGAACAGAAAAGGGCTCGCATGATATCATGGCGAACATAAATATCGTATTTCATTCTTTCGTATCATAAAGGGGAAGAATCCCGATGCACGTGACATACATATATGCATGAGGTCCCTTAACATATCTAACATAGCATTACATAAGCAGTGCTAACATCTCATTTACGTTTCTTACATCACATGGCATCTCACATGACTTACATTACATAGCATATTACATAAACATTCCAGTTGCATAAACATCTCATGACACGACTCGATAATTCTACGTGTATCTATGACATCAATCAACATATTCATGACATATAATACTAACATCTCATTCATGACATAACATAAACAGTCAACAATCAACACAAGTTCATACATCACATAACAAACACAATCTATACATCACATAATCATATCACATAAAATATGGTGCATGCAGGGGCCACAAGGCACGCACCATCATACAACACGTAGAAAGCTAACTCCAACAATAAGGTCACTTACCTCGATGGTCCTGGTTGAAGTCACTCACAACGAGCTAATCCCAGTGGTTAAATATGTCCTATGATAACCACATAAAAATTTAGAACCTTTCATCAGGTACCCTAGCTAAACCACATGCTATTTATCAAAATAAACCCTCGACCTAATCTGTTTTTAACGTTTAGGAGCCATACTGACCTCGGATGGTAAAACTAAGGGCAGAAACGGCTTCGGAAGGGCCAAAAACCTTAGAATCGATATATTATAGTGATACCGATTCACCAAGCCGAGCTGCCGAGCCGACCAATTAAGCCGCCAAGCTGAGCTGCGGGACTTGACGGAGCCAAGCCGCCGTACACATCAAGCCGAGCCGAGAGCACGCGTGCGGAGCCGAGATCAAGGCTGCAGCGCGCGTCCGTGTTGGGCAGAAACGCACAGGGCCCGCGTTCGTTCCGTGGGCTGGTCCAGAGGCCAAACGTGAACCCGACCCGTTTTCCTTCGTCTTCCTTACCCGAAATCTCGCGAAAACCCTAATTGTCGCTGCGCCACCAACGACGACGTCACAACCCCGATTCCGACGATGCGACGACACCCCTCGCGTATTCCGACCGACGCGCAACGATATTCAACACCGATAGCCTGGGTCGATTCTCCCTCCGGCCACTCACCGAAGAAAATCCAGCGAACCACCTCACACGTTTTTCTTGGCTAACCCTCTCGATTTTTCCGTACTCTCAGACACCCTTGAAAACCCTAAACGTTTGGAGAGCAAAAGTTTTCCAAGGAAGAAGGAGAGTTGTATATGAGAATATAAAAGGTCTTTGACTTGTCCAGGTAGTAATTTTCTGGCTAGAATATCTTTTCCAGCGACAATAAATGCAGCATAATATCTTGGCAACAAAAATAAAATCTTACCATAAAATCTAAAATAAATAAAACAAAAATTCGAATCCTTACATATATCATTGATTTTAGAGTATAATATCGAAATATAGAGTTTCATGTATAACAGAGTTCATTTAAACATCTTAGAATACTTAAATCATGCATCATGGGTTTTTAGTTATTTTACGTTTGATCGATAGTTCGAGGTTCTTACTTCATGATTCAAGGCTTTAATCAGGCTTACTTTTAGTCTGTCATATGGTTCATTTCATAGTATATCCTTGCAATTCTTATAAGCATTACCTAAAAAGAATCTAATATGCTACTTGCTTATTTGGGCATGTTTGGGACCTCGAGTTTTGTGCTTCTAAGATCAAATGTCACCAAATTTTATGGGTAGATCCTATTCGAGTCCAAATAAAAAAAAAAATCATAGAAAACAAATAAAAACCAAACTATAGAAAGTCAAAATATGTCCAAAATAGTAATTGGTAGCCCTCTAATTTTGTTCATGTACAACTCGAACTAGGCTTCAAATGACTCGAACCATACCACCATGGCCAGGAGGGACAAGATACTGGCACTGTTGTGACAAGTACCCTGCCTATGATCGGCTACTTAGAATATGTATTATTTGTCTCTAGTTCCACACACTCTTTGTTCTAATATATTCGTGAGGCATTCTCACTTAAAACTAGACATTAGAATCATGCTTTCAATATCCACTCCTATAGGCATAGTGTTAGTGGCTAGATATATAGTCAAGGCTGGTGGGGTAACGATGTCTAGACGTGACGTTGATAGTTTTAGACATGAATGATTTTGATGTCATATGCGTTATAAATTGACTAGCAGAGAGCTACTCCTATATAGATTATCATGCCCGCAAAGTGACCATCAGACCTCCAAAAGGTGAGGGTTTTAAGTACAAAAGGGTTAGATCCAAGAATACCTCAAGAGTTATGTTCACTCTAATGGCAAACAAAGTTAATAAGCCATGGAGCATCAGTGTTCCTAGCCAAAGTTACAAAGGTTAGGAACGTAGGAGGCAGTGTGTCACGGTCATGCTTGTCCAAGGCATGTTGTCCATGGCTGCATGTCCGTGACAAGCCGGAACCTTTGTCTTGTACTACTGTATTGTTTTCTTTTACCGCTTTCATGTTGTATTATTTCTTTTCTTTTTCTTTAAGAGTATGACATTTCGGCGATGTCAGGGCTACGCCTGGCAGACATGAAATGCCTCAAAATGTACTATAGAAGGATACGACTAGTTGTCAACTTCTCTCCACCCGATAGTTATATGCAGTGAGCCGTTGTTGTTGCCTTTTTGCTTACATTCCCTATAACACCAATTTCAATTTCTCTCTTTTGTTTTCAAAACTCTCTTTCTAAAACCTCTCTCCCCCGCTTTCTAAAATCTTCTCTTGAAATTGAGACCCGAGGGTTATATTTGTTGGGTTTTATGTCCTGAAACTCATAGTTTGTAAACAAAAACATATTTTGTTTTCAATAAAGTTATTATGGATGTTTATTCAGTAAAGATTGTTATTGAATAAAGTGAATTTTACGATCATTAATCTAAACCAATAAACTAAGAACACTCTGGCTATAGTATGATTACTTGAACTATATGTAGAGACATAAGAGTGGATCAAGTTCAAGTATATCAAAATGATTTATAGTACAGGGATAATGCTGAGACCTTATTCTGGGGATACTATGGATCCAGCCCACTTTTGTATTAGTAGGATTACTTGAACTATATGTAGAGATATAAAGAGTGGATTAAGTTCAAGTATATAGTCAAAATGATCTATAGTACAGGGATAAGGATGAGTACCTTATCCTCGTGACACTATGGATGCGGCCCACTTTTGTATATGATATAATCAATGTGATCACTAAATTGTACACGCGGAGACATGTGAGTAGGGGCGTCTTATGCAATGAGTATTGCATAAGATTGGACCATGAAGAAAATCACTCTCACTTTATAATGTTGTTTACTGTTGAGACTGTTTTTTTCATTCGATGACCTAGGTAACTCAATCTTAATCCTGAGCTAACCATGAACTCTTGTTTATTCGGAATTATCCTTAGATTTGCATGGGTGAGAGTGGCTCGAGTTCACCGACTCAATAAGCCTCCCATTTCAGGGGGTAAGACTGGGTGAATAGCTGGGGACATAGGTTGCAAGATGAAATTCACTCCTACCCACTTTTAGGGATAGTAGAGAGGTTGTTCCCTTAAATAATGACTTCAGATCTTGAACAAGGGGCCCCACCCTCTCGTTGGCCTGAGAGAGATTCTGTTAACTAGTTGGACCACAAACCAATTGTTCATTAGAGGATCAGTGAGACATAAGGAACAAGAAGTAACTTTAGGGGTTAAAACGGTAAATTGACCCAACTCTAGTTACGAACAACCTGTGAAAAATCGACTTACTAATCATGGTTATATCAAATGGACAGAAATATATCTATAGTGAGGGGAGTGCAACTACTAGGCTATAGTGGAGTGTCCTAGTAGTTAACGAATGTTGGTTAACAAGGTTAATGAGTTTAGCTGGTTAATCTCGGATCATTGGAGCCCATGATCTATAGGTTCATTAGGTCCCCCTGCTAGCTCATATCGGACTAAACCATAGAACAGTGTGACGAGTGAGTTCGAAGTGTTCGAAATCGAACTAGGGAATATGTGCTAAATATATACGATATATTTAACTGCATTTTTGTTTTATTTACGAACTAAACAAACAGAGAGAATTAGAGATATTTAAATTAAATATTTTAATCAATATGTGTCGGAATTGATTGGGATGGACATTTGAATTAATTAAATTGTTTAACTAGTCATTTAATTTGAAATTAATTATTTAAATTAATTGTTGAATTAAAATGGAGATAGTCAAAAGATTGACTTCATTTAATGGAAAAATCATGTTTGAGTTAATGAAATTTTGAGTCTCAGAATTAGGTTTAACCAAACTTGGGTGTTTGCCAAATAAACCCCACAAATTTGAGTGGAATTTTGAGTCTCAAAATTTAGTAATCTCAAATTTACATGAACATGCAAATATGACTGTATAAATAGAGTGATCAAGGTACATGGAGAGTCTTGTTGGGAAAAACTTGAAGAAAATCCCTCACAAACTCTCTCCTCCCATGTACTAAATCCCTTCCAAGTTTCGTCACTCACCAGATTTCACAATCCCGTTCTAAGGCCGGAGAATAGTAGGGAAGACACTAGTGGTAGTTCGAAACCGTTTCGTGAGGAAAAAAAAATTTGAACTACAAAAGGTAAGTACTCAAACTCCTTGAGTCTTAAGCAAGTACTCAAACTCCTTGAGTTTTAATGCTTAAGAACATACTAGCTAATTTACTATAATTGATGTACTTAGAGTGCCTAAGATTCAAATTGCTTCCGCATGTATTATAACAACATCATCGTTAGCTTCGCACACAATTATTTATTTACATGTGGAAACTCTTGTTGGGATATGGAGTTTGATGTCTGTTTAAAGTAAAAATTTGGTAGAGATACATATGGGAGATACTTCGTAAAAATCTGTCACAAATATATATGGTAGATATTTAGTAAAAATCTGATTGAGATATATATGGTAGATATTTCATAAAAAATATGGTAGAGATATATATGCTAAATATTTCGTAAAGATCTGGCACAGATATATATAGTAGATATTTCGTAAATATCTGATAAAGATATATATGATATATATTTCGTAAAGATCTGGTAGAGATATATATAGTAGATATATTGTAAAGATTTGGTAGAGATATATATGGTAGATATTTTGTAAAGATCGAGTAGAGATATATATGGTAGATATTTCGTAAAGATTTGGTAAAACTATATTTAGTAAACTAAAACCATATAAATACCCATTATGCAGTGCTTTCAATGTGTACTTTCTTCCTTCACTGTATTCTCTCTTGTTGTAGATACCTGAATCCCTCTATTCTCTCTGGTTGTAGATACCTAAAGTCATCAATAAAACACTTAGTCAACATTACTCCTTGAATTTTCTCTCTCCTAATTTTTGTATCAAAGTGAGGTGAGATTCACCACAATATGTGAAGATGAAAGTTTAAATATTGAAATTTAGAAGTTTGATGGATATGATTTTAGTTTCTGGAAAATGTAGATTGGAGATTATCTGTTCCAGAAAGATCTTCATGATCCTCTATTGGGGGTGAAACTAGATACCATGACCATGGAGTAGTGGGAGCTCAAGGATCGTCAAGCCTTAGGGTTAATCCGGTTGACGCTGTCCAGAAACGTGGTGTTCAATATCATCAAGGAGAAGATGACGTCGGACCTATTGAAGGCGTTGTTGAATATGTACGAAAAATCGTCGGCTATGAACAAGGTGTATTTGATGCGGAGGTTGTTCAATTAATAATCATCTGAAGGTGGATTAGTTGTAGATCATATAAATGAGTTCAACATGATTGTAAGTCAACTGAGTTTGGTGGAAATTAATTTTGAAGATGAAATTAAGACACTAATTTTGATGTCATCTTTACTCGAGTCGTGGGATACTATTGTTGTCCCGATCAGCAGTTCTTGAGGATCTGAGAAATTGAAGTTTGATGAAATACGAGAAGTAGTTCTCGAAAGGATTCGCAAACGAAAAATTGGGGATTCATGTGGTGGTGCTCTCAGTGCTGACCAAAGGGAGAGAAGTAAATCGAAGGGCCCAAATAATTGGAGATCAAAATCAAAGAGTTGGGAAAAATCTCCAAACAAACTAAATGTAAAGTGTTGGAGTTGTGGGGAAAAATGTCACTTTCAGATACATTGTACAAGATCAAAGAGAAAACATAATCACAAATCAGAGGATGACGATGATTCTATAAATTAGCAGAAAACATTGAAGATGCTCTAATCCTCAGCGTGGATAGTCTGACTGAATCTTGGGTTTTGGATTCAGGTGCATCTTTTCTGTAACAACCCTAATATTTTACCTATTTAATCTGAGGTAATTACTATACCTTGAAATGCGGAATATACATTAAATGGGCCCTATTCATAAATGCGACTTACTCTCACCTTTTATTACCCCGTGAAAGAGAAAACGATTACAAGGAAAAAGAAAAGAAACAAAACCAAAATGAATGTTTTATTCTACCCTATGGTTTATTATGCAAATATATTTCAACCTATACTAACCTATACTAATGATGCAAACCGAATTCAACCTAGACTACGAAATGGAAAAAAAAAAAAACAAACAACTATCCTATGCATGTGCCACGGTCCCGAGGTGTACGATGCCGATGTCGTTGTCACATGGGTGCCTTGCCCTTATCTGCAAAAGTAAAGTAGCACGAGGCTTGAGTATTTCTAGAATACTTAGTAAGTGACCCCCTATCGGGGATATGCGACAATCACATGCAATGAAATGATGGGACCTTATCATTTCGTTTCGTTTTCCCTACGGTGCAATCCTAACGGGTAATCGTGGACATGTACCATATACTCTACACACAGCCCATATGTGCGAGTATGGGCTCACCAGCTAGTTCGCACACTGCTGGGCCACTGACCTTATCCGGTGGGCATACTCTGGGAGCCCCTTATGCCGGCACCCGTTAAAACTAGAACCGTCACGGCAGCGCTATGCAATGTATAACGATCGTTGTCCTGCCATTGGATGTACGCGTCCGTACCCTCGTGAAGGGATGGGAGTATCCCCCTAGATGCATGAACACACACAATGCATGAGGTCCCCTATTACTACATTTATCTTTAATGACCATAACCCCCCTTTCACGTTCCATACTTCATGTCATTCTCATTTTCAATTCACATTTCACACACATTTCTATCGGGGTTATGATTCCAGACAATTTACCATATTTCATGTCATACAATTCATGTTGTTCACATTCACATATTCCATACAAACATGCCATAATCATTCAAGGACCACATATCATCACATGCATAATCTATCACATCAAACTAAGCAGCATACATAGCATACATACACGTTCACATGATTTCGTACTTAAGCATATTAAACTAGCATACAATTTAATGACACGCGCAAATCCACGGGCACGTGCCAACATACAGCAAATAACGCGTAACCTACGACGGGTGAGCCACTTACTTGGTAGGCCTTAGCCAAAGTACTCCCTAGAATATAACGTAAGCTCTTAGCTTCTCGTGAACGTTCTACGCTTCCGTCGGTGGTTGGTTCCTATTGGTTTATTCGTCACTTTTGTTAGAATTTCACAAATATAATTAATTCCCAACTTGAGTTTGTGAAATATGACCTTAAAATGCTCTATTTTACCTTAAACAGGGCCGAAACTAAGTCCGAGAGGGTCGGAACGGTGACAAACAGGCTGGAAATAGGTTTTCTGAGCTGAATAAGCCGCCGAAGCCGAGAAGCCGCCGCCGGAGCTGAGGGGAGCCGCGCTGCCGACGTGCCAAGTGGCACAATCAGAGAGCAACGCGTGTGCAGGGGTCTTGGGTCGAGGTGCGAGTTATCGGATCGCTCAGGGGTCTCAGTCGTACGCGGGTGATGGGTCGTTCATAGTGGATGGGCCATTTGCGGGTGACAGGTCGTTCGCGAGTGAAGGAAAAAAAAAATGCAGGCAGGCTGGCTTATGAGGTTTGGGCTGGAGTGTTTGGGCCGCGGGAACCATTAGGTTCTGGGCCGACCTAATGGAACTGGGTTCGGTTCGGGTTGCGGGATTCAGCCCTCGGGTCGAACTTCGTCCTCTTCGCCCGACTGCCTACACGTTTTTTCGGCGACCTTTCTCTATCCTCGATAACGTCGTCTCGACGTCCTTTTTCCCTCTTTTTTTCTCCGTTCCCGAGTCTCTTCTTCACCCTAACCCCGTTTTTGGTACAGATTTCGTTTGTAAGGGCCTCACACTCTCGAATCTGGAGAAGTTCGGAAGTCCGACGTTTCGTCTTCCTTGCTGACGGTGTTCAGCGTAAAGGATTCGTCTAAATCTACTCCTGATGTGTGTAAAAGGTTCTATGATTACTTTTGTGGAGTAAAATGGAGGTTTTGACGTCGACCTCGTATGGTTCGGCTTCGTCGGAGTTTCGTCGGGGTTTTCTGTTCCTTCTCATTTTTTCACTATTTTCGTTCTTTGCAGGTCGTTTCGGGGTGGTTGAAGATCGGGGACGAGTTCTGTGGCATCCGAGCCTTCGGCCACCCTTTGTGGGTCGTGTGCGAGCAAAAACTCCGGCATTCGCCGGAGTTTTCGGCTCTGCCGACGACCCCCATTTTTTTTTTGTTATCGGTTTCGTTACATTTTCATTGTCTCCAAATAAAGAGTTGTTTCGAAATTTCAAGTCTGGAAATTTGGAGAAGGTGTATCTTGCCGACAGCAAAGATTTGGAGATTGAAGGAAAAGGGAATGTCTACATCAAAACTCTGCCAGGAAATCAGTGGACATTGAAGAATGTTAGATATATTCCTAGTCTCAAGAATAACATGATCGCTATTGGTCAGTTGGATAGCATAGGTTATGCAACAAAGTTTTGGAAGAGTTCGTGAAAGATTGTGAAGGGTGCTATGGTGGTAGCACGTGGCACAAAATTTGGAACCTTATACACTACCGCAGGGTATATGAACATAGCTACTGTGTTGCTAAGAGTGCTTTAAATTCAAGTCTATGGCATAATAGACTTGGACATAAGAGCGTGAAAGAAATGAAGATGCTGACCGTGAAAGAAGTTTTGGAAGGTATGAAATCTGTTGATATGAGTCCTTGTGAGAACTGCGTTATAAGCAAACAGAAATGAGTTAGCTTCACAAAGACTGTTAGAGAATTGAATAAAGGTTTCGGGACAACAAAACAAGTGGGAGTTGAGATTGAGTTGTAGAATAATTCACTGGGTGATGTGGTTGCAGATACTCAAGAAACTTCTGAGACTGTTGCTGAGGAACTAGAAGCAGAGCAAGTGACACCTGAGCAGGTGTTGAGAAAATCATCCAGAACTTTCAGAGTACAAGATAGGTATTCACCTTCATTACACTATCTGTTGCTGACGAATGAAGAGGAACGAGAGCCCTTTGATGAGATCCTACAGTTGGAGGATACAACCAAGTGGGAGCAAGCCATAGATGATGGGATGTTTAGGCTTCATAAATGCTTTATTCTCTCATCTACTGAGGTTGAGTATGTGGCAATAGCTGAAGTTGGAAAGGAGATGATATGGATGACAGACTATCTAGAAGAATTAGGCAAGAAACAGGCGAGAATATTCTTCATGTAGATAGTCAAAGTGCCATGTAGTTGGTGAATAACCCAGTCTATCATTCAAGAACAAAACACAGAAGGCGATACCATTTCACTTACAAGTTAGTGAAAGATGGTGATGTGTTTGGAAGAGATAGAGGGTGCAAATAATTCAACAAACATGTTGACAAAATGTATGTTGGAATATTGAGGTTGTGTGCAAAGTGGTGAAATTCTTGGTTGACTGAATCACCTAGTGGAAGATTGTTGGGATATGGAGTCTGATATGCCATTTATAATAAAGATCTGGTAGAGATATATATGGTACATATTTCATAAACATCTAAGAGAAAGATATATATATGGTAAATATTTAGTAAAGATTTGGTAAAACTATATTTAGTAAACTAAATCTATATATACAGCCATTGGACGTGCTTATCACATGTACTTTCTTCATTGTCTCTCTCTATTGTACACACCTAAGTTATCAATAAATTTTTTAGCCAATATTACCCTTGAACTTTCTCTCTTGTTATTTTTACTCTCTCTTGTTATTTGTGTTCATTTGATCGAGTGTGCGGTGTTGTGCGATCCTAACAACTCTTACGCTCTAGAGGGACTACAACCAATTATCGGTAGACAAGGAAAAAGAAGACACATGGAGAAGAGAACATCCCGACCTTGAATTCGGCGAAGGGAGACGCTCTTAGAGGAATGTTACCCAAGTGAAAGAGAAAAAGGAGGGTAGGAGCCTAATTTGGGAAAGGGAGACAAAAAAGAGAAGGAGAATACAAGAGTCATTTCTTCATCAAGAAAAACATCATTCTGCTGTCAAAGAGAAGTTTATTTTATTTCCATATTTTAGTCGTCTTTTTTTATTTTAGTCGTCTTTTTTTCTGCCGCTGATGTTTGTATTGTTTATGTTAAGCTTAATGGATGTCATAGGATAACTTCGAAAGGGAGGGAGACGACGGTTTAGGCTGTTGAATATTTTATGATTTTAAGCTGATTTTTATTATGAACACGTGTGATTAATGAATTGAAGTTGGGAGGCTTTAGTGACGCAATAGGAATATCGACTAATAATAAGACTTTGCTAGTTGAAAAACAATCGAGAGAGAATTAATTAGCATAAAAGTTATCAACATAAAGTTGGGGTGTGTGATGAGAATTAGCATCATGGTTCTCGAGCAAAATGTCCAAATTTTGTACTTGACGCACTGTTCTTGGCCTAAATCTTCTATATTCCTTAAAATCTTATTAAGGTTCAAATTGATTTCAAGTGATTCTCATAAATAAAATTTGAGAAAGATTTAAATTCACTATTGAGCAAGAAGTTTGGGATCTTGATTCTCGAGTCTCCGATATTCGAATTACTCATAATTTTCGTTTGCAGGACCCTAAACGAGTCTATTTTTAGGAACAAAAAAGAAATTCATTAGAACAGAAAATGGGTTAAATAAACTAAAAATTAGTATTGATATGGTTTAGGGGGTGACATGGTCGGTTCCAGAAGTGGGTCAAAGTTATTTTGCATGGCATCAATACCCCTTAATGTGCAACTTCTTAGCCCTGTATAGTGGCCTTTGGCTTTCCATTCCTTCATGAAAGTTATTATCTTTAGAAGTTGGTTTTCTTACCAGAATAAACCCAGATTCTCTCTATTGATCGGAGAGTTCTAGACCTTTTTAGCCCACATTTCATTCCATAAACTTCTTTCCCTTTCCTAAATGCTAAAGGAAAGATCCTCGAGGGACACATTTGCATGTATGCATCCATTTTCCAAGTGAAGGTTCTCAAGTCCTTAGTCAAATTTCACGTGATTTTCCTCTCCTTAGCCAACACGTTATAGACTTCTTCCAACCTCGAATCCCTCGTGAAAAACCTTCATCTCAATATCACGAAACTAAATGATTCGTTAATTAAAATTGAGAGGGACAGTAAGGAAGGAATTTGAAATTCCTTAAAACTTACCTTATTCTAAAAGATCTTCAATTCGAGAACAGAACTTATTAGGCTTCATGGTCTTCTTCAACTACTATTTGGACACTCAAAAAATTAATGGATAGGTGGGAATGACAAATTCATAAGTGTGCACGAAATTGAATTTTTAAGCTTTCATCTTTATGCGTTTATGGCCGGTGAGATTGGGAGAATAAGATTTAGGCACTCTTGACCCTCGATTTCTTCCTAAAAAGTTGCGATAGTTCATTTAAGAATGTGTAGAAACTAGTTTGGAATCAAAAGAAGGACTACCAAACACCAAAAAAACATAAAACTCAATACTCATGATTTAAGCATTCTCAAAGCTCATTTCTCATCCCAAAATCTTGCCTACATTTATTTATTTATTTGTTTGTTTGGTAGAGGGAGCTCGCAAGTCCATTAAAATCTCGAAAATAGGCCTAAATTTGAACTTGAAAATTCTCAAATGTCTTGCCAAAAACTCTCTATTTTTACCATTGGATTCCTAAGTGACTGAGTTTCAATAACTAGATCTTCGGTCTTGAGTTTTCAGATTGGATTCCATTATTATTTTACTAGTCTTTGCTCATAATGTTTAACTTCACTACACTTATTTTGAAACATATCTAAAATTTTAGGATTTTTTATACCATTTATGAGAAAAATTGAAACTTCAAAAAATTAGTATTTAAAATAATTAATTTACACTATATATTTCATGAGTAGAACTTATTAATTTACACTAGGGGACCTTTTTTCTCTACCACTGCATAAGGAGCTAGTAAATAAAAAATTTTAGCTATAAAATGGATATCTCTGCAAGTTCTTCTCATAACCTCAACAATAGTAATTTAAAACTCTCACATCCCACGTTTGATTCGAAGTTTTGAACAAATTTTGAGGTAGTTAATAGTTCACAACTTATGAATTTGTTGATGGTTAATGGTTTAGTACGGATTAGCAAATATTTTGTTTTTAGTTATGGTACATGCCTGTATTATTCAAACTTTGTCCATGAACAATTAAAACAATAATAAAGCATTTGCAGCATTAATATCTTTCTATCGTCTCTTTCCCGAGAGTGATTATTTATTTATTTATGTATGGTACAAAAATGACAGTAGCTGTAACGACCCTAAATTTCCACATACTCAGAGTCGCTACTAACGTCTCATGCTCATCTATGATGCAGAAATATAACTCTTACATGAACATAATTGATAACGTAAACTTCAAAAAACGTTTAAAACAACTTCTTCTCTGGAAAGCACAGCCATGGTCTTACGTGTTTAAATATAAAATACTAAAATTTAGAGAAAATAAAAACAAATACAAAATAATTTAAAACAATGTAATGCAAAACAACCTATTCTAACTTAAAACTAAGAATTTAAATACGAGTCTACCTTATGCACGCGCCACAGTCTCTGCTCGCGATGCCGTTGTCCTCCGTATAAGTGCGCCTTGCCTTTACCTGAAAAATGATGTGGCACACGGCCTGAGTATTTCAAAGAATACTCAGTAGGTGGCCCCATTATAGGGGCCATGCAAATGCAAACACATGCAATCATGATTTAGAAACCTATCTCTAATCATCTTAGGGGTGGCCTCTAGTCTTGGACAAATTGGATGTGTAGTACTTCCCTACACACGACTCACACGTGCGAGTGTGAATCCCCAAGGCGCTCGCACACCCCCTGGACCCTCTAGTCAAGCTAATCTGTAGCGACGTCATGAGGTCAGCGGAACCCCATAGTGTCATGCGCCTCATGAACACCCTCATCTGTGCGCATTCGCGCTCATCATATGGTGCGCGTCCACACTCATCATCTCTAGGGGAAGTAGCCCTATGCTTATGAACATACAATATGCATGAGGTCTCTCTAAATCCATCATAATGTCTCTTCTGACACAACCCTCTAGTCTCATCTCTTTGTTACTCTAGGTAACACATACTCGTGGATATTTATATTAATATCATTTTCACGCTCTTAGGGTTGTGTCTTATGTCGATCTAACGACATGATGCAATATGGCACTCATCATCATATAACATGCTCAATATGGAAAACATCATCATATTAAGGTAAACGTCATGCAATCATCATACTCATCATATTGCCACAAAGTGCATCAAACATATCAAGTACGTCATTCATCAAAATATGTATATACTGCACACATCATCAAGTATCGGAACCCACACATCATCATAACTCATACAATTTTTAGCCTATCCTATAGTAATGCCACTTACCTGGTTAGCTTATACGGTTGTCACCAATTTATCTTTAATGAAAGTTCGATTTTTTTCCCTTTGTATCCAAGCCAACCTATAAGAATCCATGACATCAATTTCATGTTCAATTCTCTAACTCTTACAATGGTTCATGTGCTAAACTTCATGCGAGCATTAAAGACTTTGCATGGATAAAGTCTTGGGACGTTATAATATAAATCTAAATATATATACACATATTATATATATATTATATTATATTAAGGTTTCATTTTCTATTTTTTTTTATTTCGAGTGACTCCTTTCTTGTCTTTTGATATTCTTCTTGTTGTACTCTGCTTTTTCTTTGTTCAAGACATATTCTTGACCAATTTTTAATGGATTCTTACTTAATCATATTATTGGTCAATTCCGATTGATTTTTACTCCCTTTTATTTTTCTCTTCCTCTGTATTTTTTCTTTTAATTTTGTAGACCAATTTTTAATGGATTCTTACTTAATCATATTATTGGTCAATTCCCATTGATTTTTACTCCCTTTTATTTTTCTCTTCCTCTGTATTTTTTTCTTTTGATGTTGTATTCTGGCCTTCTCTGTATTTTCTCTTTTCTCTTCCTCTCTATTTTTTTCCTTTGATTTTGTATTTTGACCTTCTCTGTATTTTGACTGATGAGTTGGTTGAGGAGAGATAGTTGGGAGAGGAAGGAGGGGTTAGTGGAGAGTTGTTTAGGGAAAATAATTATTTTAATTATTTTAATCATTTTAATTTTTTTTTTGGCAGTTGTAGTAGTTGATTTTTCTTCTTTTGCACAGCTCCTGCCAATCTGTAATGGAGAGAAAAGTGGTGGAGCATCAAGATGAAGACCTTGCTTAGGTTCAAGGGTTGGGACTTGGTAGTGATTAGATCCCAAGAATTGGGACTTGGTAGAGTATGTGCTTATTGAAGTATTAGAACCCACGAAGAAACGAAACGGAAAGATTAAGAGAAACTAAGAAAAAGGATGTCAAAGATTGGTTCATTATTTACCAAGCAATTGATGAAACTATTTTTCACGAATTGCAGCAGCAACTACAACAAAACAAGCATGGTTAATTTTGCCAAAGAAGTTTCAAGGAGATTCAAAGGTCATAACATTGAAATTGCGACCTCTAAGACATGATTTTGATACTTTGCTCATGACAAATAGTGAATCAATTGCTGATTTTTTTTTAAGAGCAATGACAATAGTTAGATACATGCCTATGGAGAAAATTTCAGATGAAACAATTCTTTCAAAGGTGTTGAGAAACTTAAATCCAAAGTTTGACTGGGTGGTGGTTGCTATAGAAGAAGCTTAAGATCTATCAATACTCTTTGTTGATAAACTGATAGGCTCGGTTCAAGCTCATGAGTCAAGAATCAATAGATCAATAGATCAATAGATCGCAGCAGCCATTGTGGTTCTGGTAACCGGGGTAGAGGGAGAAATGTCATTCAATGTTATCATTGTAGAAGGTATGGACATATAAAAGCTTATTGTTGGAATAAAGATCAACAAATGAATTTTGCTGTAGAAAATGGAGAAGAAAAGAAAACATCTTAAGGCTTGTATTGATATTAACCCAAAAAAGGTGATTTATGTTTTGTTTACGGCGGATACTGGAATCATGGTAAGGTAAAACTGTTAGATAGTGTTTAATTTATTCTTGCTTTAGGGTACAATTGATTGAGCGTTGAACAATTGATAACTAGAGGACATTCATTCTATTTGATGACAGTACATGCATCGTTATAAAAGATGACTCGACGTTATGGCATTTGGAATATGGGCATCTTCATATGAAGTACCTAAAATACTTCAGTATGAACAAAGGTATGATTTTCGGATTACCAAGAAATGTTTTCAGGTTGGAAAAGCTAAAAGAGTTTCAATTGTCTAGAATTGATTCATGGTGATTTATGTGAGCCAATGCAAACTAAATCCTTGGGTGGGAGTATATAATTTTTACTATTTATTGATGACTATAGTTGCATGCATTGATTCGAAGTTCTAGAATTTTAAAGCTATAGTGGAGAACCAAAATAGCTGCCACATTAAAGTTTTTCGTATAGATAGAGGTGACGAGTTTATATCTAAAGAATTCGATCTGCTTTGTGAAGATAAAAAGCATCCAAAGGGAGTTATAGCTCCTTTAGACTCCAAAACAAAATGAAATCGCTGAAGGAAAAAATCGAATTGTTGTGGAGATGGCAAGAAATATGTTACAAGCAATAAAACTTTCAAACCAATTTTGGGCGGAAGCGGTAAAAACATATATCTATCAGTTAAATCTATCACCAACAAAGATTGTCATGATTCGAACTCTTTATGAAGCATGACATTGAAGGGAACCTATATAAGTCATTTATGAGTCGTTCGTTGTGATGCTTATGCTTTGAAAACCCTAAATTTGTCCAAAGGTGGATGAAAATTTTGAAAAATACATTTTTATTGGTCATTGTACTCAATCAAAAGCATATAAATTATATAACCCTCTTAATAAAAAGATTTCAGTTAGAAGGGAGGTAATATTCGATGAAAATGTAGGTTGGAATTGGAGTAAATAACAGAAACAACAAGAGATTACCGTTCAAGTTTCTCTGAATGAAAAGACAAGTAAACTCCAGTACATCGATTTCTTTATTTTAACTTAATTCGAGACCTCCTTAAGAAACTTGGTGACATCTGAAGTCTTGGAATCAAGAAAACGGAGTCCCTAAATACATCGGATTATGTAAACAAACTAAATGAAAAAAGAAATGGCCACGTTTTCACAAAAAAAAAAAATTGGGTTATTGCCCATTAGACAATACCCTAAAATAGATTATGGCATCTTGGAGTGGATTGAAGTTCAAAATTTGGCATGAAAAGAAAAAAAAAAAAAAAAAAGAAAAATTGAGAGAACTCATTTTTGTCCATGTACTTTCGAAGGAAATTGGTAGATTCAGCACGGCTCTGAGCTCGACACTCGAGAGATTTTGTTCGGGATTCCCTTGAGATTTGAAAAGAGTTGTGGGGTGATAGATCCAAAAAGTTTAGATTTGTATAAGATGAAAATAGTGTTTTGTATATCTTCTATGTCAAACTTTGTAGGAAGAAGAGTTGGTTAGAAACAAAAAAAAAAAAATATAAATAAATATATATTACTTAAACAAGAAGTAATGCCATGAACGAAAGAGTTAGTTAGGGACAAAGGATTACTTTTTTATTTTAAGTTGACTTTATTATGAATACGTGTGATTATTGAATGAAGTTTGGGAGGCTTTAGTGACTCAATAGGGATATTGAGTAATAATAAGACTCTAGGTAGTTGGGAAACGACACAATGTTTGGGTGTGATGAGAAGCAACATCACAGTTAGTACATTGTTTTTGGCCTAAATCTTCTCTATTTCTTTAAATCTTAGTTAATTGAATGTTCATATTGATTTGGAAGGGATTCTCATAAACAAAACTTGAGAAAGTTTAAATTGACTACTTACTTTGTTCAGTGATGTTTGGGATCTCAATTCTCATGACTTGATCCGAATTACTCCTAATTTTTGTATGCTAAACCTTTAGCGAGTCTATTTTTAAGAACTAAAAAGAAATTCATGACAACCGGTAGAGAAGTTGGTTAAATAAACTAAAAATTAATGTTAGATATGGTTTAGGGGTAATATGGCCGGTTCTAAAAGTGGGTCAAAGTTATTTCCATGGCCATTGTATCTCTTAATATACAACTCCTCTGTCTTATCTAGTGGCTTTTGACTTTCCATTCCTTCATGAAAGTTACCGAGGGGTTTAAGGACGAAGAAGAGACTAACTGATATGAACAAAGAGACATCAATCATACAATATACTTCAACGAAGATATGAAGAAAATGTTGTTGAAATTATCAAAAGATATTTTAATTCATGTCACGTTGAAGAAAAATGAAGCTTCTTGTTATAAATTTTGAGCGGATTACAATTTAGAGTAATTTAAAGTTATTTTATTTAATGTATTTTAAGAATTTTTATTTAAAGTTACATTTAGGTAGTGACTAATTACGGTCATACATAATGCCTAATGAAAGATGAAGGGTTTCATTTTGAGACTATATCTGTCATTGTACTTTAACTTTGTAAGAGAGACTTGAAAAATGCGGTAAAAGAAGCATTTGTGCTTTCCTTTAGCCAATGGCTAAGTTTCTTTGCGATTCTATGTTGTTTAAGTTGCATGTAGAATCATTCAAGCTTGATAGGACCAATTTTACTTGTGAAGTAGTTCGAATCTCAAACAAGTATTCTTGCCTGAGATATTTGATCAACAAGAACTATTCAAGCTAGACATGGTCGATCTTGTTTGTGGAGTGATTCGAATCTCAAACTAGTGTTCTTGCCTTGAGATATTCGATCAACAAGGTAATCCAAATCTTACTCCCCTTGTAGTGATTTTCATATCACCAACCTCATGACCTCTGTGGACCTCAACCAGAGTTATCAACGGCCAAAATACCCTTAGAAATTGGTTCTCTCATTGGAGTAAACCAAGATTCTCTCTATTGGTTGGAGTGTTCTAGACCTTATTAGCCCACATTTCATTCGGTAAACTTCTTCTTTCCCTTTCCTAAATGATAAAGGAAAGATCCTCGAGGGACACATTTGCATGTGTGTGTCCAATTTCGAAGTCAAGGCTCACAAGTCCTTAGTCAAACTTCACGTGATATTTCCTCTCTTTCAACAACACGTCATAGACTTCCTCAGACCTTGACTTCCTCATGAAAAACCTTCATCTCAATATCACGAAGCTAAAGGATTTGAACTTCCTTAAAACTTACCTTATTCTAAAAAATCTTCAATTACCCTCGTTCCAGAACTTGATTCGTTGCCCTTTTTGAGAATCACTCTTTGGACTCTCAGAAAATTATTGGATAGGTGGGAATGACAAATTCATTTGTGTGCACGAAATTGAATTTTTACACTTTCCTATTTAGGCGTTAATGATGGGTGAGATTGGGGGAATAAGATTTGGGCATTCTTGGCTCGCGATTTCTTAATGAAAGTTGTGGGCAATTCTTTTTAGAACGTTTAGGAATTAGTTTGGGATCCAATGATGAACTACAACTCTCAAATTTGGAAGAAACTTAAGAATGAAACACCCAAAAATTTAGAGCTCAATACTCACGTATGCCTGGATTTGAATTTGAGAACTCTGAAATGTCCTAATGAAAAATTCGTTGTTAGAGGGAGCTTGCACCTCCATTAAAATCTCGGTCTGAATTTGAAAACTCTGAAATGTCCTAACGAAAAATCTCGGTCACTATTATTTTAGTGTTGCCACTAGGAACAAAAAAAAAACAAAAAATAGGTCCCACCGAGATTTGAACTCGGGTTATTGGATTCAGAGTCCAATGTCCTAACCACTAGACCATGGGACCACAAATGTCACACAAATATGATACAATTGATTGTTCATCTATATATATACTACCTGGTAAAAAAAAAAATCTTTACCCCTCAACATTTTTGTCCAAAAATCTAAAGTAATAATTCTATCATTTATACAATAATAATAGAGGAACAATGTGAATAGTGTATCGATTATTGTTTCTCTCCCATAATATTTGCATGCCTTGAAATTATAATTTTGCAAAACAAGCAAATAGATACAATTTAGAATATAGAAACGGTCTTAATTACATTGAATACTAGGGTGTGTGAATCTATTAGCCTAGTAAAGGAACTTTGTAACTCTTTTTGGAAGTGACTAAAATAATAATAAAGCATTTGCAATTTTAATTTAATTTTATCTTCTACCGTCTCTTTTCAATATCTTTTTCCAAACAAATTTGGTATGGGAGCTAACTTCTTGTCATTACGAGAGTGATTATTATTCTAAGGTACGAAAATGGCATTAACTAGTTTTTCTTGTTATGCACCATTCATACCATTTTTTAATGGTGAGAAATATTAGTGGTGGAGCATGAAGATTAAGACCTTGCTTAGATTGCACGAAATATGAGACTGGGTAGAGTATGAGTTTGTTGATGTATTAGAACACAAAAGAAAAGAAAGTGAAAAACTGAGAGAAACCAAGAAAAAGGATGTCAAGACTTTGTTCATTATTCACCAAGCAATTCATGAGACTATCTTTTCACGAATTGAAGCACCAACTCCATCAAAGCAAGTACAGTCAATTCTACGGAAGAAGTTTCTAGGAGATTCAAATGTCATAATAGTAAAATTGCAATCTCTAAAATATGATTTTGAAACTTTGCTCATGACAAACCGTGAATAAATTGTAGTTTATTTTATTTTATTTTATTTTATTTTATTATTTTTATTTGTGAGCAATGACAATAGTTAGTCAAATGTGTGACTTTATAGATAAAATTTTAGATGAAACAATTGTTGCAAATGTGTTGAAAAATTTAACTCTAGAGTTTGATCAAGTGATGGCTGCTATAGAAGAAACTAAAATCTATCAATATTTTTTGTTGATAAATCGATGGGTCCACTTCAAGCTCATGAGTCAAGAATCAATAGATCAGAGAAAGGAAGGAAGAAAATGCACTTCAAGTGAATGAGGGTAAAAATATCATCACTAGCCCAATAGAGTCAAACCCAATAATTGTACGAGCTCATTTTATATTTATTTTAGCAAAGATGTTAGAAAAGATACAAGATATTGTAGGAAAAGAGATCTCGGTATTTTAGAAAAAAATATTTAGATTTGTTAGATCTAGATTGCGTAGATATAGTATAAATACCCCTCCACCTTACCTAGTTTTTCATCCCAAGAAATACCAAACATTACAAAGTAGTAGTATTCTACAAAGTGTCTTGTATTATCTTCTCGATTGGTCTTAATAAAGTGTGCGAGTGTTTCTCACAGAGAGTTGTGTTCAACAATCTGGTATCAGAGCATGGATTAGAGAGTTGTGTTCAACAATCTGGTATTAGAGCATGGATTAGAGAGTTGTGTTCAACAATCTGGTATTAGAGCATGGATTAGAGAGTTGTGTTCAACAATCTGGTATTAGAGCATGGATTTCTCCATAATCGGCTTCAACTTATGGTAGCTAACATGTCCCAATCTTGCATGCCATAGATCTGTCGTTTCATTCTTTCTAGTCTTGTCAACATAGGCAGACTCTGCAGATAGAACGTAAACAGACTCCACTTTTCGCCCTTCTATTGTCGACTTTCCTATTATTTTAACATCTTGATAGACTTTTACATCTTCTGGCCCAAACAAGACGTAATTTCCTGATGTTGTTAGTTGTGACACTGACAACAAGTTCTTCTTTATACCCGGTACATGTTAAACATTATGTAGTGACACTGTATTAGATTTATTGCAAGGCATGATTGTCGTATTGTCAATCTGAGCAATTGACAACTATGTGTTATTTGCTGTGCATACCATACGGCTTCCTTTGTACTCTTTCTTGTCTTGTAGTTTTCTCTGATCACCAGTCATGTGGTTTGAACATCCTGAATCAACGATCTAGTCATTCTCATAATTGATATGGTCTCCCATCGTTGCCAGGAGTGCTAGCTGGTCTTCTTCTATAGCATATAGTACCTTTGCATCCCTTTCCTCCTCCATCTTCATGTTGGAGGATGCCACATTGCTTTTGACAGATTTTTTCTTCTACCAAAAGTCTCCTAAAATACCAGGCTTGAACAACACTGAAGAGACTTCTTCCACAGAAAGGCAGGAGAGCAACCTGGAGAACTTCTTCCACAGAAGACGGGAGAGCAAACTGAAGAAATTCTTCCATAGAAGACTAGAGAGCAAACAGAAGAAATTCTTCCACAGAAGATGGGGGAGCAAATTGCATACATTTGCTCAAGTGTTGATGTGTTTGAATATTCAAGTGACACTGATGTTGGTGACCAAGAAGCGACTCAACCAAGCGCACCTTGTGAAAAGAAAATGACACCTCAACAACTTAGACAATCAGAAAGAATCTAGAGGTTAAATCCAAAGTTGTCAATGCAACTATTGTAGAATACAAAGTTAAAGAGCCAGAAACGTATGGAGAAACATCACGAAATTGTGAAAGAAATCTCACGCACATTATTTTTCTTTTGAGAGTGCAGACAAAAAAAAAACTTTTTTTTTTTTCTCTCTCTGCTTCTTCTCAATGGAAAGAATAATATTTTTATAAGCATATTTAGATGCTCTTCTAAAACTAATTATAGTCATAAGAATGTCACTATTTTATAAGCTATAAGAGATTTCCTAGGAAGACTCTTGGTCTTTCATCTTTAACACTCTTAGCCTTTTCCCTTACCACTAACTTTTGAATTTAAAATCCACCAAAAATAACATTTAATGTTTATTCAACAAAACTCCCCCATAAACTTAAATAATCCTACCATCTGTCATGTCAATCATCTTCTTGTATTTGTCGAAAAATACTTTCATAGCGGTTTTATAAAGATATCCGCAACTTGATCCTAACTTGCCACATGCAGTAATTCCACACTTCCTTCCTTCACATGATCTCGGATAAAGTGGAAATGAACGTCAATGTGTTTGCTTCTTTCATGGTTCACTAGGTTCTTTGCCAACTCAATTGCTCATTTGTTGTCAACTTGAATCACGGTTGCACCTAGTTGCTTTAGCTCCATCTTGCTCAACAAATTTCTAAGCCATATTGCGTGACACACACACCAAGATGCTGCCACATATTCAGCTTCACACGTCTAGAGTGTCACGATCGGTTGTTTCTTTGAAAGCCAAGTAAATGCTGTGTTGCCCATAAAGAATACATAACTCGTACTTTTTTGATCGTCTATGTCTCCGCACCAATCACTGTCAGAGTAACTAACCAACTTGTAATCTTCTGTTTTCGAGTACAATAACCCAAGTGACACTGTTCCTTGGATGTACTGTAGGGCTCTCGTCAACGCCTTCCAATGTGAATAAATCGGCTCCTCCATGAACCAGCTTATAATGCTGACACTTAATGAAAAATCTGGCCTTGTGCATGTAAGATAGCGAAGGCTTCCTACCAAACTCCGATACCTATTTGCATCTATTTGTTTTCTTTCATCGTACTTTGAGAGTTTTGCACCTGGTTCCATTGGTATTGATACCGGGTTGAAGTTTTCCATCTTATACTTCTTCAAAATCTCCTTTGCATGTGCCTCCTGTGATATAAAAATACTCGTCTCTCCTTGTTTAACCTCCAAACCAAGGAAAAACTTCAACAAGCCTAAATCTGTCATCTCAAATTCTTGTGTCATTGTGCTTTTAAACTCTTCTATCATCGCATCATTGTTACCAAAAAAATGAGGTCATCGACATAAAGAGAAACAAGTATCACATTACCTCCACTCTTCTTTGTGTAAAATGCATGCTCGTGGGGACATTGCTTGTACTCGTTCTCCTTAAAATATGTATCGATACGAGTATTCCATGTTCGCGGTGCTTGCTTCAACCCGTAAAGCGCCTACTTCAATTTTAGTACCTTCTTCTCTTCTCTAATTTTCATGTACCCTGGTGGTTGTTCGAGGTAGACTTTGTTGGAATAAACCTAAATGATGAAGGGTAGTTTCTATTTTCTAGTTAATTTTAGTGGGTTTTGAAACTCAGTCGTAAAGGAAAAGACCAAAGCGTTAAAAAATGAAAGACCAAGATTTATTTTAGGAAATAGAGGGTTTTATGGGATAGCCATAATTAGTTTTAGAAAGCTTATAAATACGTTTGTTTTCCATTGTAAAAGCAGAGCAAAGAAAAGTTTAGAGAAAAAAAAAGTATAGAGCAATAGAAAAAGGTTTCTTTCAGTACTCTTCGTCTCCTCGTATCTCCCTTCTCGACATCTGCTTCACAAGTACACGAGTAGTACTTTCACAAAGCGGTACCAGAGCGTTTGCTTGTTAGTGTGTGTGAGAGTTACTTCACAGATTAGTGAGTGTTATTTTAACAAATTGGTATTAGAGTCAATGGTGAATATGATGGGTCAAATGCTGCTACCGCGATTAACGAAGACGAACTACGAGAATTGGAGCATCCAAATGAAAGCTCTTTTTGGTTCTCAAGACGCATGGGAGGTGGTTGAAGAAGGTTTCAAAGAACCAAAGGATACCATGGGTTATACGGCGGCACAAAACAAGGCGTTAAAAAAATTACGATCAAAGGATAAGGCGACATTATACATGCTGTTCCGAGCTGTGGGCTTTGAGAAGATTGTAAGGGCAACTACTTCAAAAGAAGTGTGGGACACTTTAGAAAAGGTGTTCAAAGGAATTGATCGAGTCAAGCAAGTGCATCTCCAAACTCTTCGTGGCGAGTTGGAGAGCATGAAGATGAAGGAGTCAGAAAATGTATCTAACTACATTTCGCGCGTACAGACCGTGCTAAATCAACTAAATCGAAACGAAAAAATGTTACCCGAGACACGGGTTGTGGAGAAGATCTTGAGGTCGTTAACCGACAACTTCGAGAATGTTGTATGTGTGATAGAAGAGTCAAAGGACGTAGCGAAGTTCACAGTTGATGAGCTCGTCGGTTCTCTCGAGGCACATGAGCAACGTAAGAAGAAGAAGGAGGAGACACTCGGTCAAGCGCTTCAGACCAAGGCATCAATAAAAGATGAAAAGGTACTCTACTCTCATAATGTTCAAGATAGAGGTCGACGAAGTCGTGGGAATGGTCGAGGTGATCAAGACAGCAGAAATGAAGAAAATTATAAGGAGAAGAGACAGTCGAGCCAAGCAAATTGGCATGGAAGAGGACGCCATCAAGGAAGCGGTAAAGGATATAATTCCAACATCCCGTGTTATAAATGTAAAAAATATGGCCACTATGCGATTAATTGTAACTCCAACAAATGTTACAATTGTGGCAGAATGAGTCATTTTGCAAGAGATTGTCGAGCCGAGCAAAAGATGGAAGAAACAACCAACCTAGCCTTGGATGACGCAACAAACGGAGGCATTCTCGTGATGGCCCAAAATGAAGAGCTGAAAACAAAAGAACACGGCGACGCGAAAGACGATTGCAATAGTCATGAGGTAGTGGAAATTGTTGAAAATGAGGTGATATGCAGTGGATTTGGTGAAATCTTGATAGCGAAGACGAGAAAATCGAAGAAGGATGAACAATGGGATAATAGAGAGCCCGAGCTCGAAGAGAGAGAGCTCCAATGGCAAGAAAAGCAATTTGAGGAAGAAAGAGGAAAGATGATGAGAATGGAAGAGAAAATGGAAGAAGAAAAGAAAGATTTAGAAATGAAGATTGAAAGATTAGAGAAGGAAGTGGCTGAGATCAGTGAGGGTTCTTTTTATCTCAAACAGGAGAAGGAAGAGAATGGGAAGGTAATCTCTGAACTTGAGAAGAAAATTGAAAAAGCTGTGGAGAAAGAGGACTTGTTGTGATGCTCTAGTGGAAGAGCTAGTGAGCGAGGAGAAAGATATAGAGAACCTGAATCGAGTCCAACAAAAGGCAGTTAATTTATGACACACGATTGAGATAATCACTCGTGACAAAGCCAAAATGGAGGAAGCAAAATTGGAAGTGGAAAATATCGTTGTGGACTTGCGAAGGGAATTGAGTAAATTGAAAGAAGCTATGATGTCTAAGTCGAGAGTGGCTGAGAATGGGAGAAATGAGGAGTTGGTGTCTCAAATGGGTTGTTCTCGAGAAGCTCCAAATGAAGACTCGTCAGAAAAGGACAAGCTTAGTTTGCCGCTCGAGGACAAGGAGAGGAAATTGAAAAAACTAAGACTGAGCTCGAGAAAACGAAAACGACGTAGGTAGAATCGTTGAATATAGCATTTACATTTATGGGGAAGTTTTTTTGGAATAAACCTAAATGATGAAGGCTTGTTTCTATTTTTTAGTAGGAAAAGGCCAAAGAGTATCGGAGCGTATGATTGTTAGTGTGTGTGAGAGTTACTTCACATATTAGTGAGTGTTATTTTAATAGACTTGATATCCATTTGAAATATCGGCCATTTGAATTGAGCCGCTTGGAAAATGAGCAATCGGATTGTCTCCATTCTTGCAACGGGAGCAAACACTTCGTTATAGTCGATTCCCGCCTTTTATGTATCCCTTCGCAACAAGTCGCACCTTGTACTGCTCTATCTTGTCTTGAGCATTCATCTTTTTCTTGAACACCTACTTAATACCAATGGACTGACTTTCTTCCAGTAATTTTGTTAACTCTCATGTATTGTTGCGATAAATCGCTTTAATCTTCTCATCCATGGCAGTTTGCCACTTCTTGTCTCACACTGCCTCTTCAAAGCTTATATTTTCAGCATCCGCCAGAAGACATACAAGGTGTACCTCATTTGTTGAATCATACAAGTCTCGCAAACTTCATATTTTAGGTTGTCGTGGTTCATCTTCATCATCGAACATTTCTGAGTTTGTTGGTATACTTCTTGGTGCAACGACTGATGATTCTCCAACTTCAATATTAACTTCCGTTGAATTGTTCTAGTCCCATTCGCTTGCTCATTTACTCGCATATCACGACTCACCATCACCATCTTGCTTATCGGGTCAAGTAGCTTGTATCTTTTTGTCCTCTCATCATACCCAATAAAAATATACCTTTTGCTTTTGTCTTCGATCTTCGCTCTTCGTTGATCTGGTACTTGAGCATAAGCCACACTACTGAATACTTTGAAATGAGAAATTGTGGACTTTTGTCCGCTCCAAGCCTCTTGTGGTGTTTGATCATCTAACTTCGCATGTGGACATCGATTTGTCACATAGATGGCGCATTGCACGACTTCTTCCCAAAATTCCTTTGGCATCCTTTTGCTCTTGAGCATTGACCGAACCATGTCGAGAATGGTCTATTTTTTCTCTCAGCCACACCATGTTGTTGAGGGGTGTACGATGCGGTTAGAAATCGTCTTAGGCATTGCTCCTTGCAATACTCCATGAAAGTCATTGAAGTATACTCATCACCTCTATCGGGTCGTATAGCTTTGATATGTCTACCAGTTGCCTTCTCCACCATCACTTTGAAATTTTTAAACACCTCGAATGCCTCGAATTTTTCTTTCAAAACCTAAACCCAAGTTTTTTGTGAGTAATCATTGATAAAGGAAATGAAATACCTTTTACCGCTGAAAGACTCGGGGGTAATTGGTCCACGTATATCTGTATGAATCAACTCGAGAGATTGTTTAGCCCAAAATTCAGCCTTATTTTGAATTAAGGTTCTCGCATGCTTCACAAAATTTTTCTTCGTAGTCCATGTTGGGTAGCACGTACACCATATTCTTCCTCACTAACTCTTTTAGGTCGCCATGATGTAGGTGACCAAAGGGGAGATGCCACAGTGATGCCTTGTCTTCTACGTCGACTAGCAAACCATTTTCTCGTATGCTTCTTAAATTCAGTTTGTACATCCGATTTCTTCCAATCTCGACTCAAGCAACCAAACATCCTTGCTTGTTCTTCCGATGTAGCAGGCGGTCTTTTAAGAATATCGAGTAACCTTTCTTTGTGAGTTGCCCCATACTCAATATGTTGGTCTTGAGGTCTGGTATGTAATAAACATCTTGGATTGACCCTATTAAACCATCCCTTTGCAAGAAATGTATCGTACCTCGGCCTTGTTGTATTTTAATAATCGGCTGGGAAATCCTTTCTTTTCGGTGGGAGGAAATTGTCGACAACGGGTTGTTAGAAGAAAAATAAAATGCGTAAAATAAGAAAGAGAGAGAATGATGAAATTTTGACTGCGCCTTTAATTCAGGTTGTGAAAATTGCTCACCTCTTTCACTGATTTGAGCAAACATTCACTCCTCCTTCAGTTAAAGCGGATCTTGGAGAGCTCATTCCGCAGCTGACGGATCTTGGAGAGCTCATTCCGCAGCTGACTCCTCCTTCAGTTAAAGCGGATCTTGGAGAGCTCATTCCGCAGCTGCTCGAGATGAACCCCACAATGTGTTTTTATTTTTGCGCTTTGCATTTTCTTCTACTCGAACCTGAGACCTGTGTGTTGTTAGGTCAACGCTCTAGCCACTTGAGCTATTCAACTTGATTGTTAATAGGTTGGCTCCTCTGCAATGATATACACCGATGGCTTCAACCGGGCTCTGATACCACTTGTTGTATTTCAATAATCGGCCGGGAAATCCATTCTTTTCGGTGAGAGGAAATTGTCGACAACAGATTGTTGGAAGAAAAATAAAATGCGTAAAATAAGAAAGAGAGAGAATGATGAAATTTTGACTGCGCCTTTAATTCAGGTTGTGAAAATTGCTCACCTCTTTCACTGATTTGAGCAAACATTCACTCCTCCTTCAGTTAAAGCGGATCTTGGAGAGCTCATTCCGCAGCTGACGGATCTTGGAGAGCTCATTCCGCAGCTGACTCCTCCTTCAGTTAAAGCGGATCTTGGAGAGCTCATTCCGCAGCTGCTCGAGATGAACCCCACAATGTGTTTTTATTTTTGCGCTTTGCATTTTCTTCTACTCGAACCTGAGACCTGTGTGTTGTTAGGTCAACGCTCTAGCCACTTGAGCTATTCAACTTGATTGTTAATAGGTTGGCTCCTCTGCAATGATATACACCGATGGCTTCAACCGGGCTCTGATACCACTTGTTGTATTTCAATAATCGGCCGGGAAATCCATTCTTTTCGGTGAGAGGAAATTGTCGACAACAGATTGTTGGAAGAAAAATAAAATGCGTAAAATAAGAAAGAGAGAGAATGATGAAATTTTGACTGCGCCTTTAATTCAGGTTGTGAAAATATTGTGAACAGATTTTCTATTTAAATATAACCTATCCTAAAAATGGATCGAGAGTGGCCAACTGAATTTGTGCCACTTCCTACTAAATTGCCGTCTAAAACTTAGTTAATCCATTCGACGTGTTTGTCAAATGGTCAAACGGAGAATGAATGTAATCGTGTGAATCTAAATAGAAAAAATCATGTTTTATCTAACAGGCCTTTGACCTCCACCTTTAAAGCATCTCCAAATGACACATGACCATCTTCAATATTTTGCATCTCTTTGAATAGGTACTCGTGACCACACATATTTTTGCTTGCCCCTGAGTCAAGGTATCACAGAGTGTCGTTGTTGATGTTATCTTCGTTTTGCGTCATCAAGAGAAGACCTTCATTTGTTACATCTTCCAATGCTAGGTTGGTTGTTTCTTCCACATTTTTATCGGCTCGACATCTTTTGCAAAATTCCCCACTTTACCACAAGTGTAACATTTTTCGGAGTTACAATCATTCGCATAGTGAAAAAATTTGTTACATTTGTAGCACTGAATGTTGGAATAAATTGCTCTGCCACCTCTTCCTCGATTGTGTCCTCTTCCATGCCAATTTTATTTGCTCGACTGTCCCTTCTTCTTATAGTATCTTTCATGACTGCTATCTTGACCACCGCGACCATTTCCACGATTTCCACGACCACGACTTCCACCGCTACCAATTTGTGAAAGAAATTTCATGCACACTATTTTTTTTCTTTTGAGAGTGGAGAGAAAAAAAAAAGAAAAAATAAAAAAAAATAAAAAACTCTGTTTATGTGAAAAACCGTCTTCCATTACGTCTATATTTTTTTTTTCTTTTTTCTGTCTGCTTCTTCACAATCGAAAGAACCATGTATTTAGAAGCATTCAGATGCTATTCTAAAACTAATTATAGCCATAAGAATGCCACTATTTCCTGAGCCATGAAACTTTTGAACACTCTTAGACTTTTCCACTAACTTTTGAATTTAAAACCCGCTAAAAATAACTAAATATAACATTTAATGTTTATTAAAAAAAAATCGGCTTGACAGTAGGCAATGGAGGAAGAAATTACAGACTTGGAGCAAAAAATGAGAGGCCAATAACTATTTCAGGAATAGTAGGTTAGAAAATGATGACAAATAGCTAATTTAACCCTTTAGAAAAAAAGCAAAGCAAGCATAGAGAAATTGTCTCATTTAAATACACTGTAATAGAAAAAGGGTTTTTCAGAATTTCTTGTCTCCTTGTCTCTCTCCTATCGACATCTTCTTAACAGTATCGTGAGTGCTATTTTAACAATTAGTATCAGAGCGAGCTTTTATTTCAACAAATTGGTATCAGAGCCGATGACGAATATGATGGGTCAAATGCCGTTACCGCGATTAACGAAGACGAACTATAAGAATTGGAGCATCCAAATGAAAGCTCTTCTCGATTCTCAAGACGCATGGGAGGTGATCGAAGAAGGTTTTAAAGAACTAAAGGAACCTCGGGTTATAGGGTGGCACAAAACAAGGCATTAAAAGAATTACGATCAAAGGATAAGGCGGCACTATACATGCTATTCTAGGCTATTGACGAGTCGGGCTTTGAGAAGATTGTCAGGGCAACTACTTCAAAAGAAGCGTGGTTCACTTTAGAAAAGGTGTTGAAAGGAACCGACTGAGTCAAGCAAGTGCGTCTCCAAATTCTGCGTGGTGAGTTGGAGAGCATGAAGATGAAGGAGTCAGAAAATGTATCTGACTATATGACGCGCGTACAGACCGTGGCAAATCAACTAAATCAAAATCGAGAAATGTTACCTGAGACACGAATTATGGAGAAGATCTTGAGGTCATTAACCAACAACTTCGAGAATGTTGTATGTGCGATAGAAGAGTCAAAGGACCTAGTGAAGTTCACAGTTGATGAGCTCGTCAATTCTCTCGAGGCACACGAGCAACGTAAGAAGAAGAAGGAGGAGTCACTCAATTAAGCACTTCAAACCAAGGTATCAATAAAAGATGAAAAGGTACTTTATTCTCAAACCATTCAAGGTAGAGGTCGTGGAAGTCGTGAAAATGGTCGAGGTGGTCAAGGCAGCAGTAATGAAGGATATTATAAGGAGAAGAGACAGTCCAACCAAGTAAATTGGCGTGGAAGAGGACACAATCAAAGATGCAGTCAAGGATATTATTCCAACATCCAGTGTTATAAATGTAAAAAATATGGTCACTTTGCGAATGATTGTAACTCCAACAAATGTTACAATTGTGGCAGGGTGGGACATTTTGCAAGAGATTGTCGAGCTAAGAAAAAAGTGGAAGAAACGATCAACCTAGCTTTGGATGACACAACAAACGAAGGCATTCTCTTGATAGCCCAAAATGAGGAGATGAAAACAAAAGAACATGGCGGCGCCAAAGACGATGGCGGTAGTCGTGAGGTGGTAGAAACTGTTGGAAATGAGGTAATATGCAGCGAATTTGGCAAAATCACGATATCGAAGACGAGAAAATCAAAGAAGGATGAACAATCGGATAACAGTGAGCTTGAGCTCAAAGAGAGAGAGAGCTCCAATGGCCGGAAAGGCAATTTGAGGAAGAAAGAAGAAAGAGGATGAGAATGGAAGAAGAAAAGAATGAGTTAGAAATGAAGGTTGAAAGGTCAGAGAAGGAAGTTGCTAAGCTGAGTGAGAGTTCCTCCTATCTCAACAGGAGAACGAAGAGAATGAGAACGTAATCTCTGAACTTTTAAAGGAAGTTGAAGAAGGTGTGGAGAAAGAGAAGGGATTGTTAATGGAGATTAATGCTCTAGTGGACAAGCTAGCGAGGGAGGCGAAAGATATAGAGATGCTAACTCAACAGAGAGGCTCGCTCGACGTGAACCTGAATCGGGTCCAACAGGAGGCAGTGAATTTACGACACACGATTGAGATACTCACCCGTGATAAAGCCGAAATGGAGGAAGCAAAAATGGAAGTTGAAAATGTCGTTGTAAACTTGCAAAGGGAATTGAGAAAATTGAATGAAGCTATGACGTTTGAGTCGAGCGTGGCTGAGAACGGGAGAAATGAGGAGTTGGTGTCTCAAATGGGCTGTTCTCGAGAAAATGAAGTCTTGTCAGAAAAGGACAAGCTTAGTTTGCCACTCGAGAACATGGAGAGGAAATTGAAGAAACCACGGCTGAGCTCGAGAAAATGAAAATGGCGTAGGTGGAATCGTTGCATATAACATTTAAGTTTACGAGGGAGTTTTGTTGGAATATACTTAAATGAAAAAGGTCGTTTTATTTTTCTATTAATTTTAGTGAGCTTTGGAACTCAGTCCTTCAAAGAAAAGGCCAAAACGAAAAATGAGAGACCAACAATTATTTCAGGAATAATGGTTAGAAAATGATGGGATATGGGATAACCAATTTTACCCTCTAGAAAACGTTTGTTTTCCATCGTAAAAAGCAGTGCAAGCAGAGAGAAATTGTCTCATTTAAGTACAGTGTAATAAAAAAAGGGTTTTTCAGGATTCCTTGTCTCCTTGTCTCTCCCCTCTCGACATCTCCTTCACAATAAGTCTTATTGTATCAGAGCGAGCTTTTATTTCAACATATGCAAAGTCTGAATAAGCCTTATTTTGATGCGGCTCGATGGACCTTGAGATATATCAAAGGATATCACGATACCCGAAGATTAAGCATTAGATATGTGTTCAAGCTCAGTTCGAGAACAACTTCTTGGTGTAGCAAAAGACAATCAACAGTATTACTGCCAACTAGAGAAGCAGAGTACAGAGCAGCGGTTGGAGCAGTTCGGGAAAGTTTCTGGCTGAAACTCTTGATGAAAGATTGGCACTAAAAAATTGACTATCTAATACTACTTCATTGCAACAACCAATTTGCGATTCGCCTAGCAGAAAATTCGGTATTTCATGCTAGAACAAAACATGTGGAGGTGCACTACCATTTCATTAGAGATAAGATTCTAAAGGAAGAAATCGAGATGCAGCAGATCAAGTGGGAGACTTGTTTACAAAAGGGCTGAATACTGGCAAACATGAGAGTTTTCGCTATCAGCTCAACATGGTGTGGCAAATGAGGAACATGTTGAGATATGGTTCAAAGTATTCAAAATTGAGATATAAAAGTAGTTGAGATATGATTCAAAGTATTCAAAATTGAGATATAATTTAAAGTAGTTGAGATATAATTCAAAGTATTCAAAGTGGAAAGATTTTAGAAGATTGTTAGCCGATTTGAATTTATTTCGGATTTCCATGATTTACTATTTCTGGTTAGTGTATAAACCTATCAATATTGAAATTGTGTAACTTTTTAAATATAGGGTGAGAAAACAATAATAAAACATTACAGCTTTGATCTATTTTATCTTTTCCTATCTCTCCCAATATCCCTTCCCCCAACAAATTTGGTATCAGAGCCAAGTTCCTGTCAACACGAGGGTGAGTGATTTTTTTTTTCACAGAACGAAAATGGTAGTAGCTGGTTTTTCTTCCTTTGTACCGCTGTTACCAATTTTTAATGGTGAGAAATATGAGTGGTGGAGCATCAAGATGAAGACCTTGCTCAGATCGCAAGAGCTATGGGACTTGGTGGAGCACGGGTTTGTTGATGTATTAGAACCCACAATAGAAGAAAATGAGAGGCTAAGAGAAACCAAGAAAAACGATGCCAAGGCTTTATTCATTATTCAGCAAGCAGTTCATGAAACTATTTTTTCACGAATTGCAACAGCAACCACATCAAAGCAAGCATGGTTAATTCTATAAAAGGAGTTTCTAGTAGATTCCAAAGTCATAACAATGAAATTGCAATCTCTAAGACGTGATTTTGAAACTCTGTTCATGACGAATGGCGAATCAATTGCTAACTTTTTGTCAAGAGCAATGACAATAGTCAGTCAAATGCGTACCTATGGAGAGAAAATTTCAGACGAAACAATTGTTGTAAAGATGTTGAGAAGCTTAACTCCAAAGTTTGACCATGTAATGGCTACCATAGAAGAAGTTAAGGGTCTATCAATACTCTCCGTTGATGAACTGATGGACTCGCTTCAAGCTCATGAATCAAGAATCAATAGATCATCAGATAGGAATGAAGAAAAGCACTACAAGTGAAGGATGCCAACAACGAAGGCAACGAAAGAGAAAATATTCATTTAGTAGGTAGAAGTCGTGGAAGAGGAGGATTTCGCAGCTTCCATGGTAGTCGTGATAATAGGGATAGATGGAGAAATGACGAACAAGGGCAGTTCAATGAATAACGTAATATAAGGAAGGTCTTACAATGTCATTGCAGAAGGTATGGGCACACAAAAGCTGATTGTTGGTATAAAGATCAACAAATGAATTTTGCAACATAAAATGAAGAAGAAAAGCTTTTCATGACGTGTATTGATATTAATCCAAAAAAAAAGGTGACTTATACCATATGACAGATACCAAATCTTTATTTCAAGTGCTTAATGAGACGCAAAGAATTAAGGTGCAATTTGGAAATACAAAATAGATGCAAGTTGAGGAAAAAGAGACATGAAAGTTGAAACTAGTCATGGTAAAATAAAACTATTAGATAATGATACAAAAGAGAATACAGTTGAAGTTTCTACAGATGAAGAGACAAGGATAAACTCCAGTCATCTCCTAGTGTCTCCACTCCAACACAAAATCTATCAATCTGTCAAATTCATCATCTTCAACATCACTAAATAGCAACTCTTCTCTTGAAGAATTTTCGGATGAGACACCTCCAAAGAAGTATAAATCTTTAGCTGACATATTTGCATCATGTCAATTTGCTCTTACTGTTTCAAACCCTATGAGTTATGAAGAAGCCACTGAAAAAGAAGAGTGAAAGAAAGCCATGGTAAAAGAGAGGTAGTCCATTGAGAAAGTCATGGTAGAAGAGATGCAGTCCATTGAGAAAAATGGAACATGGGATATGGTTGACTCACCAAACGAAAAGTTCTATGGAGATTTACATGGGACTTGCAGCCCATCGCGGTGGCCTGTTAATCAGTTTGATGAAAATTTACAAGAAGAGGTCTATGTTACCCAACTAAAGGGATTCATAAAGAATGACAAAGAAACAAAGGTATACAAGCTGAGACAGACATTATACGGATTAAAGCAGACATACTTACTAAGGTTTTGTCAAAAGAAAAGCTCTGTACTTGATGTGCAACTTTGAATCAAGGGGATAGTTGAGATATGATTCAAAGTATTAAGTAAGAAGATTTTAGGAGTTTGTGAGTAGATTTGAATTGGATTTCCATAATTTACTATTTCTGGTTAGTGTATAAAACTATAAATATTGAAATTGTATAACTCTTTAAATATGGAGTGAGAAAACAATAATAAATCATTGCATACTTTATCTATTTTATCTTTTTCCTATTTCTTTCAATATCTTTTTCCCGAACAGAACACACCAAAATAGTCCAAAAAATTAAATCTCTTGTCAAATCAATTTCGTGTCTATCTTTAATAAAATCAAATGCTAGTTTAATAGTGGAGTCCGCCGCATCCAATATAGGATATGGAGGAATCTTGAAACAGTCTTTTGACAAGAAAGAATCCACTGTCCGTTTTCATTCCCGGATATGGAATTCTACTAAAAAAATTACTCAACTAAAAAAAAAAAAAACTTTCAATAGTACTTTGTGTACAAAAGTTTCAAAGCGATTTAGTTAACAAAAATTTTGTTAATAAAACGGATTCTAGAGCATCCAAATTTTTTTTAGAGATAGATGTGAAGAATCTTGTATCAAAATAATTTTTTGCTATATGGCAAGCAATTTTATCTGGCTTCGATTTTCAAATTTTGTCTATAAAAGAAATCGAAAATTCCTTGGTAAATTCCTTCGATTTTCAATTTTTTGCTATATCGAAAATTCCTACTCTCGAAACACACTCTCTCTATCCACTCTTCTTCATCTCGCGATGATCGGAAGAAAGACGGAAGAAGCCTACTACTTCTACAAACTCTCCTACTCCAATGACTGCATATAGTTATGCTATAGATGTTGGTTTCAGGCTGGTGACCAGATCAAAAGCAAAACTTGCTGCTCAAAACCAACTGGAGGTTATCACTCCGTCGAGGCCTTCTGCCTCTTCAACACGGCCATCTGCCATTATTCCATTGAGACCTACTATCTCTTCCACTTCAAAGGGACCTTCTGTCCCCTCAACCTACTCGAACGCGATTGTTCTCGTTCGATTTTCTCCCGTTCCTCAAATTAGGACCTACTTCCAAAATCTATATCTTTACAAGAAGCTCTAGTAGAACCAGAGTATGACGATCCAAAAATCAATGAGATAATCAAAAAAGAATATCCATCGAGATTCTTCTATATCCCACAAGACCTCCATAAGACCAGAAGAATTAATGAATTCATCTTGGTCGATACAAAATCTATTGAAATTACTCATATTCCGAGTTGCGATAATTCTTCAAAAATCACATATTCAAAACTAAAAATATTCAAAGTCATGAATCCGACGTATTGGAATCGAGATCCATACACGGAGAAGACTTTTTCAAAACCGTTTGTTCCTCATTCCTTCTCTTATAGAGATTATCAGATGGCATGGTTTAATGTCATTTGGTATCAAAACTACGAGAATTCATGGTCCATTCACTTATGCCAGAATGCTTATAAAATCAATTATCCATTTTGGTTCATCGAATAGTGGAATGTCTTTGGATCTGCCAAAGATATATTTCCTTGTTCCAATACAAGAATCATTCCACTACTTCAATCAAACTATCTTAAAAAATTCATTCCCATTGACTATGCGCTTCAACATATACTTTCAAATTTCTTAGATTCTAACTTGGAATTTCTAGATAAAAGAAACTGAAAATCGAATAAAACAGATCTTCAAGATAATCAAAATCAAATGGTGGGATAAATACAGTTTTACTCACGCAGATCTCAAGGTAGTGAAGGTTTAATTATCTGAAAATGGCTACCTTTAATATTTATAAAAAAAGAAAGCACTGAGTTTCTCAAATTCAAAGTCTAGGCTGCTTATCGCGGTAGCCCAGACAACTTTAGAAGCTGATTTCCAAAATCAAAGGCAAAAGCTTACTTATTTGCAACTATATCTCAAATGATCTTCATGCGAATAATGTCCCTCAAAACAGCAAAGGAAATCTGGGATTATCTCAAGATTAGATGAGAGGATTCGTGGAACTAAATTCTTGAATTTGATTAGGGATTTTGAGTTGCAGAAGATGAAGGAGTCTAAGTCGGTGAAAGAGTACTCTGACAGATTTCTCTACATTGCCAACAAGGTGAGATTGCTTGGTTCTGTGTTAAATGATTCCAGGATCGTTGAAAAGCTGCTGGTCACTGTTTCATAGAAGTTTGAAGCCACCATTACTACTCTGGAGAACACCAAAGACCTGTTAAAAATTTATCTTACAGGGCTCTTGAATGATTTACAAGCACAAAAGCAAAGGAGGTCTACGAGGCAAGAAGGGGTGATTGAAGGTGTCTTACCTGTTAAGAATCAATTCAACATCATGTATAAAAACAAGAAAGATTTCAAAAACCAATCGACGAATGGAGATTCATCTGCCAATTATCAGAAGACAAAAGGAGGAGGTTTCAAAAAATTCTATCCACCTTGCTGCCATTGTGAGAAGAAAGGTCATCCACCATACAAGTGTTGGAGAAGACCTGACGCCAAATGCTCCAAATGCAATCAACTTGGACATGAAGCTGTGATATACAAAGTCAAAAGTCAGGTGAAAAAAGTAGATGCACAGGTAATTGATCAAGAAGAAGAAGATCAATTGTTTGTGGTCACTTGTTTCTCAGATAAAGAATCAAGCGAGAGCTGGTTGATTGACAGTGGGTGCACAAATCATATGACATATGACAAGGAGATTTTTTTAGGAATTAAGAGACACTAAAGTTAAGAGAGTGAGGATTGACAATGGTGAACATTTGGAAGTTAAGGGAAAAGGCACAGTAGTTATAACAAGCTATGAAGGTACAAAATTTATTCCAGATGTTTTATTTGTACCTAAAATTGATCAAAATCTCTTAAGTGTCGGTTAGTTACTTGATAAGGGCTATAAAGTATAATTTGTGAATAAGCAGTACTTGATCAGAGATGCTAGTGGTAAAGACTTCTTCAATGTCAAAATGAAAGGAAAAAGTTTTGCTCTAAATCCGATGGAGAAATAGCAGATGGCCTTAACATCCATAGCTAGTGCCATTGAGATTTAGCACAATAGACTTGGGTGCTTTCATCATCGAGGTTTGCTTCAGATGTAGTCAAAGAAGCTAGTAGAAGAACTAGCTGACATTGATGATGACATGCCTCTTTGCCTTGCTTGTAAATTTGAGAAACAACCTAGGCAACCCTTTCCTAATTAGGCATGGAGAGCCTCGAAAAAGTTGCAGCTGGTTCATACTGATCTTTGTGGTCCTCAATGAACACCATCATTAAATGGTAATTTTATTGCATTGTTTTTATTGATGATCTAATAAGAATGTGTTGGATCTTCTTGCTGAAGCAAAAGTCAGAAGTTGTGAGTGTATTTTGGATATTCAAAGCCAAAGTTGAGAATGAAAGTGCATGCTTGATTCAGACTATAAGATCAGATAATGGCAAAGAGTACACTTCAGAAATTTTTAACAGGTCTTGTGAAGAGGCTGGAATTGTACATCAATTGACAGCACTATACACTCTTCAATAGAATGACATCAGTGAAAGGAGGAATAGATTTATAATGGAGATGACAAGATGCATACTTCATGAGAAGGATCTTCCAAAATGTTTTGAGGGAAAAACAGCAATGACTGTTGTGTGCTTACAAAATCGAATTTCAACAAAAGCTATGAAGGACCTGACACCATTTGAAGTTTGGTATGGTTACAAGCCTTCTTTAATGTTCCTTAGAGTATTTGGGTGTCTTTGCTTCACTTACATTCCACAGGTCAAGCGTGATAAGCTTGACAAAAAGGCAGAAGTTGGCATCTTTGTTCGACATAGCACTATATCCAAAGCTTATAGAGTTTTTCAACCACACACTAGTCATGTTATTGTGAGCCGAGATGTTCATTTTGCTGGAAATGAGCAATGGAATTGGGAAGTACTGATGAAGGTGAATCAGATTTCTAATGCTCCAAACAATTTAATCTTTGGTAGCATGTAAGAAGAGCCTGAAGATGAACGACAAGATGCTTTGGTTGATGATGCACCTGTCAGAGGAGGGGCTTTCGGTGATCGAGAAAAACAAAACCTAGGAGTTGGTTGATCGACCTCTAAATAGAAAGATAATTGGAGTAAGATAGGTGTTCAGAAAAAAAGCTTGGAGTTCACACCATCTAAACAAGGGGTGTTAAAGATCATGTGTTTGTTTAGATTGCTTACAGTTACTATCTGATTAAATCTTTAGAAGTTGATTTAGTTTTTGGTTTGTTTACTGGTTTATTACGATTTTCTGCAGATTTTTAAGTAGATTTTCAAAATATCTTATTGTATTCTATATATAGAGTCTTCTTGCTCCTCATAATACAATCTTCTTATCAACCATTCAATCACTCATTCTTTCACTAAGGCTACTTGCAGCATTAGCCCAGACAACTTCAGAAGCTGATTTCCAAAAGCTTCTTCAAGAGGCTGCATCCATCGGTTCAACATCTTCTCCTTCTATAGTAAAAGAAGAGACACGATCTATAATCTCAATGATTCATTTTTGGAATCCCAACCACCATGTCAATAAATGTCATATACAAAAGACTGAATAGTTGTTAAACTATTTGCAAAAAATCAAAAATAAAAAATCAATCCGTATGTCATCCTGACATGTTCTTTCCCCTTTGTCTTCCTTTTCCATATCATTTTTTCTTTCTTTTCCACGACAATATTCTTTCCCCTTTGTCTTCCTTTTCCATATCATTTCTTCTCTTTTCCAATTCTATTCTTATCTCACCCATACATAGTGGCCTTCCCCTTTCCCTTCCTGAATGAAAGTTATAGAGTTTCAAGGAAGAAGAGGAGAGACAACATCCTATATTCTCTCTATTTGTTGGAGAGTTCTAAACCATATTTTCGAGTTCCCCTTTCCCTTCGTGAATGAAAGTTAAAAGATTTGGTTGATCGAGTTTCGCTGCATATCTAAAATTAAGGGGTTTTTTCAAAAAAAAAATTAAATTAATTCTCAAATTTCTATTTAAAAAGAAAATAGGAAAGAGGTCCCACCGAGATTTGAACTCGAGTTACTGGATTCAGAGTCCAATGTCCTAACCACTAGACCATGGGACCACAAACGACACAATTTATTTGTTATTATATTGTTGTTACTTATATTGTTTTTTATTTTCTTTGAATATTTTGTGTAATATTATAGATGGTAAAATAATCAACCACCCACGGTCCTCAATTAAAAATTTAAAAATCTAAAGTAATAATTCTATAATTTTAAACCTTACCTTTTATGAGAGTGATACGAATATGTAAATTAAATGGTGTATTCTAAAAGAATAGAGAAGTATATCAGATAATATATTTGCATGTCTTGAAATTAAGGCAAATGGATACAGTTTAAGATATTGAAACGGTTTTAATCAACAATGAATACTAGGGTTTGAAAGTAAAACATACGCATGCACACGCTCTAAGAAGCTTTGAAAGTAGTTCCAAGGAGACTGAATCAAAACATGTGCATGCACATGCTCGAAGAAGCTTTGAAAGTAGCTTAGTTTTTTCACATAATGATTTAAGTGTCTCCCTTAGGGTTTTCTCGAGAGGGTTCAGATTCTGAGGTCTTATAGACATGACTACATGTTTTTTTCTTCATTATTTTACTCTTAGTACATCTTTAGTGAATTTCGTAAAAGACTAAAACGAGAAAAACAACTTTTCTGAATGACCGCATGACCCTCATTTCAAAAGGATTCTTAGGAGATATCTTAAGCATCCCACAACAATACTTACCAACAGTGACGAGTCTTTGATGAGAAGTCTTCTGTCTTAGTGGAGTGAATGAAATTTGATGTAAAATCCATCAATGATTGATTCACCCTACAAACATTTGCTAATGTGATAGGAACGAGATGTTGATGGCCTCATCGAACATCTAGCTAAACGAATCCCTGCAAACAATAGGCTTAGACATGGACGGTGCAGTGCAAAAAAATTTCGAAGTGGGAATGAGAACAATGGTAATCACATACCTTAAGCTAGAAGCAAGAATGTGGGCAGCGTTTGTGAAATCAAGCTTGATGCCAACTACCCATGAAACAGTCTATCTCCTTCGGAATAAATAGCAATAGTCCAATAGGGTTAAGACACTATTATCTATGTATTTTAGGAAAATGATTTAGGTATTTTAGTAATAAGATACTATATATTTTAGGAATAAAGATAACTAAGTATTTTAGAAAAATAAGTAAGATATTTTAGGAATAAATTGTCTGGCCTTGGCTATAAATGCTTCTCCACCCTACCACAATTTTCATCCTAAGAAATCTAAAGCACAACAGACTGTAGTAATTTTCACCCCAAGAAATCTTAAGCACAGCAGATTGTAGTACTTTCTACAATGTGTGTTGTAATAATTTTCATCCCAAGAAATCTCAAGCACAACAGATTGTAGTACTTTCTATAATGTGTGTTATAATCTCTTCTTAATTGGTGTTAATAAAAAGTGTGAGTGTTTCCTACAAAGAGTTGTACTCAACAATATGGTATTAGAGTGAGGTTGGTATAGATTATCTTATCTCTTGAAGTTCTTAGTATGCTATGTGGTCGCAGCTTTGTCTAATCTTTCACATCAGAAACAATTTCTTGAGATTATTACTGAGTGAATTTCTTTGGTCGTGAGTAATCCGTGACTACAAATTTCGTGTCAAAAATGCTTGTATGGTATTATTGAGGTATAACCAACACGATGGCTGACTTCCAAATCATTTGATGAATTAAGAAACTCAACAACAACAACTATAATATGTGGGTAACATGCATGATGTCCTATTTACAAAGACAAGACTTTTGGGAGGTCGTCGGTGAGAGTAAAACTATACTGCCAGAGGAGAATTCTAATGGTGCTTTGCGCAAATAGAGAATCAAAGCAGACAAAGCAATGTTTTCCTTGAAGACGACAATTGAGAAGAGATGTTAGAGCACATTTGGGATGACAAGACACCAAAAGATGCATGAGACACGTTCATGATGCTGTTCTCAAAGAATAACAATACGAGGCTACAACTTCTGAAAAACGAGTTGTTATCAATTTCACAACATGACATGAAGATTGCTCAGTACTTTCATAGGTCAAGTTGATCTGTCGAGAGATTACTGAACTAGACCCGAAGTCTGTGATTGGAGAAGCTCGAATGAAGAGGATCATTATCCACGGATTGTGACCAGAATAGAGAAGTTTCATTATTACTGTGCAAAGATGGCCTGCTCAACCATCAGTTGTTGAACTTGAAAATTTGCTAGCTAGCCAAGAAGCCATGGATAAGAAAATGGGAGGCATCACGCTGAAGAGTGAAGAAGAAGTGCTCTACACAAGTAAAAGTCAAAGCAACAATAAGCCACATGAATACAAAAATGCTGACAAAGGAAGAAATCACCAAGAAACTGCACAATCTTAGAGAGCTTAAAAGAACAACAAGAGTTTTCAAGGGAAGAGATTTGAAGGTATTTGCTACCGTTGTGGTAAGAAGGATCACAAGTCCAAGGATTGTTAGTCCAGGAAAAAGTCTTTTGAAAGTAATGTGGCAACCTCAAAAGAGGAGAGGGAGGATGAATGAGATGCAAAGGTATTATGTGCTATAGAAGAAGACGAGCTAGCGCTCATGACGATAATGGGAGAACATATCGATTACGAGAATAACTGGATCATTGATTTAGAATACTCAAACTGTTAGGATCGCACAGCAACGAAAACACTCGATCTAGATGAACACAAAGAAAATGATAGAGAAAAATGCAAGAAAGAATATGGGCTCAAGGTTTTAATTAATAACTTCATGCCGGAGAAGATAGAGAATGAATAAAGTACATCTTCAAAGCGGGCACATATATGGATTTAGTTTACTATATATATAAATATTTACCATAAATTTTTCTACCCGCTTTATACTCTAAATAGTTGTTTACTATATATGACCATTTTTTATATATAGTTTTACTATCTATAACAAATGAATGAGCTATAAATAGGTCGCATGCTCCATGTCCCAATACAAACCACACGACGATCAAAGTGGCGTAATGAAAGTAGTGTGGCCCTCGGAGAAGAAATTATTACCAAACTTGGACAACAGTGAAAAAATTCTACCACTAAAGACGGGTGAGCAAACTATACACATTTGAGTGTTGATGTGCCTAAAGATCCAAGTAACACTAATGTTGTTGAGAAATAAGTGACTCAATCAATAAACTCGGTCAAAAAGAAATGACATCTCAGCAACTTAGTGTTGGAAATAAACTTAAATGAGGGAAAAAAAGGAAAGTAATTATGAATTTTTAGTTTTAAATTCGGTCAAAAGTCATTACATAATTTAAGAAAGAAGTGGCTAATGGGTGAGAAAAATTATGTGTCAGTTATGGTCAATTTTAGCCTTAAGAAAACCTATAAAAGGCTTTAATTATAGTTGTAATAGCAGAGAACAAGAAAGAGTTACAGAACAAAAGAAGCAGCACAAAAAGTGTAATAGAAAAAGGTTTTTGAGAATTTCTTTGTCTCCTTGTCTCTCCCCTCTCGACATCCCCTTTAAAGTTTCGTGAGAGTTATCTAACGAGTTAGTTTCAGAACGAGCGTCTATTTTCTACAAGTTGGTATCGGAGCAGCTTTTAATTTCAACAAATTGGTATCAGAGAAAATTTATTTTTCTTCAAATTGGTATCAGAGCCGATGGTGAACATGATGGGACAAATGCCGCTACCACGATTGACGAAGATGAACTACGAGAATTGGAGCATCCAAATGAAAGCTCTTCTCGGTTCGCAAGATGCATGGGAGGTGGTCGAAGACGGTTTCGAAGAACCGATTGATATCACGGGTTATACGGTGGCGCAAAACAAGGCGCTAAAGGAAGCACGATCAAAGGATAAGGCAGCATTATACATGCTGTTCCGGGCTGTTGACGAGTCGGGCTTTGAGAAGATTGCAAGGGCAACTACTTCAAAAGAAGAATGGGACAGTCAAGAAAAAATGTTCAAAGGAATCGATCGAGTCAAGCAGGTGCGTTTCCAGACTCTGCGAGGCGAGTTGGAGAGCATGAAGATGAAGAAGTTAGAAAATGTATCTGACTATATTACACGTGTACAAACCGTGGCGAATCAGCTAAATCGAAATTGAAATGTTACTCGAGACGCGGGTTGGGGAGAAAATCTTGAGGTCGTTAACAGATAACTTCGAGAATGTCGTATATGCCATAGAAGAGTCGAAGGACCTGACAAAGTTCACAGTCGATGAGCTTGCCGGTTCTCTCGAGGCACATGAGCAACGTAAGAAAAAGAAGGAGGAGCCACTTGATCAAGCGCTGTTGATTTTCGATAATCGACCAGGAAAATTCTTTGTTTTCGGTGAGAGGAAATTGTCGACGGGAGGTTGTTGGAAGAAAAATAAAATGCTTAAAATAAAAGAGAGAGAGAATGATGAAATTTTGACTGCTCTTCTTGTGAAATCTTTTGAACAGATTTTCTATATAAATATAACCTATCCTAAAAATGGCTTGAGGGTGGCAACTGAATCTGTGTCATTTTCTACAAAATTGCCGTCCAAAACTTAGTTAATCCATTCGACGTGTTTGTAGATGGTCAAACGGAGAATTAATGTAATCGTGTGAATCTAAATAAGGATAAAACTCAGGTTTTATCTAACAAGTGCTCGACGTGTTTGTAGATGGTCAAACGGAGAATTAATGTAATCGTGTGAATCTAAATAAGGATAAAACTCAGGTTTTATCTAACAAGCGCTCCTACAAAATTGTCGTCTAAAACTTCGTTAATCCATTCGACGTGTTTGTAGATGGTCAAACAGAGAATTAATGTAATCGTGTGAATCTAAATAAGGATAAAATTCAGGTTTTATCTAACAAGCACTCGACGTGTTTGTAGATGGTCAAACGGAGAATTAATGTAATCGTGTGAATCTAAATAAGGATAAAACTCAGGTTTTATCTAACAAGCGCTTCAGACAAATGCATCGATAAAGGATGAAAAGGCACTCTACTCATGCAGTCACCATGAAGCTCTTCCTCGGGTTCGACACTCACCAGAGCAGTTATGCCGTCGTCGATTACCTCTGTGGATTTTGGGAGCTCTTCCTCAGGTTCGACGTCAGGTAGGACTAATGCAGTCACCATGAAAAGGGCCGGCTTGTCCTCCTTAGATTGAGCCACATGGGCCTTCTCGGTCGTCTCCTTGTTCCAGCAAGGGTGACCTCTCTTCCCACAGTGTACACGAGCACTCGATTAGCACGTCATCAGTCGGCTCCTCCTTCCCGTGCATGCACCGACGGGATTTCCACGGCTTCTTTCCGCCTTTGCGGCGGAGGGCCCATTGCTCTCGCCGGTGACGTGCAAGCCACATGCAGCATCTTCACAATTTCTGTCTACTGCCACCAAGTGTGGTGATGCTATTGGCGAGCCCCGTGATCCGCATTGAAAAATCATCGACGGATTCGCCGTCCTTAAAGTGGATCTCCGAGAGCTCCTTCCGCAGCTGCTCGATGTTGGCGATATAGGGGGCAATCATCACGGCCTTTTTCGTGGTGGTGATGGAGATGCCGGCACTTGTCGGCGGCGTGGACGAGTGAGCAAGTCTGCTCGAGATAGACTAGAACCCACGATGTGTTTATTTTCTCACTTTGCATTTTCTTCTACTCGAACCTAAGACCTATGTATTGTTAGGTCGACGCTCTAACCACTTGAGCTATTCAACTTGATTGTTGATAGGTTGGCTCCTCCGCAATGATATACACCAATGGCTTCAACCGAGCTCGGATACCACTTGTTGATTTTCGATAATCGGCCAGGAAAATCATTTGTTTTCGGTGAGAGGAAATTGTCGACGAGAGGTTGTTGGAAGAAAAATAAGATGCTCAAAATAAAAGAGAGAGAATGATGAAATTTTGACTGCCCTTCCAATCTGATTGTGAAATCTTCCTAACAGATTTCCTATTTAAATATAACCTATCCTAAAAATGGCTTGAAATCGGCAACTGAATCTGTGCCATCTCCTACAAAATTGCCGTCTAAAACTTCGTTAATCCATTCGACGTGTTTGTAGATGGTCAAACAGAGAATTAATGTAATCGTGTGAATCTAAATAAGGATAAAACTCAGGTTTTATCTAACAAGCGCTTCAGACAAAGGCATCGATAAAGGATGAAAAGGCACTCTACTCACAAAATTTTCGAGGTAGAGATCGTGGAAGCGACGGAAATGGTCGAGGTAGTCAAGGCAACACTTACGAAGAAAACTACCACGAGAATAGACTATCGAGCCAAGCAAATTGGCGTGGAAGAGAACGCAGTCGAGGAAGAGGTGGCCGATCAAACATTCAGTGCTTTAAATGTCAAGAAACCATCAGCCTAGCCTTGGATGACACAACAAGTGGAGACATCCTCTTGATAACCCAAAACAAAGAGTCGAACACAAAATTAGATGGCGGCCCGAAAGACGATGGCGATAATCGTGAGGTAGTGGAAGTTGTTGGAAATGAGGTGATACGCAGCGAATTTGGCGAAATCGCGATATCAGAGACGAGAAAATCGAAGAAGGATAAACAACCGGATAACAGAGAGCTTGAGCTCGAAGAAAGAGAGCTCCAATGGCCGGAAAGGAAATTCGAGGAAGAAAGAAGAAAGATGATGAAAATTGAAGAAGAAAAGAAAGAGTTGGAAACAAAAGTTGAAAGGTTAGAGAAGGAAATTGCTGAGCCGAATGAGAGTTCCACCTATCTCAAACAGGAGAAGGAAGAGAATGGGCAGGTAATCTCAGAACTTGCGAAGAAAGTTGAAGAAGGTGTGAAGAAAGACAATGACCTGTTAATGGAGATTGGGGTCTAGTGGACGAGCTAGTGAGGGAGAAGAAAGATATAGAGATACTGACTCAACAGAGAAACTCATTCGACGTGAATCTGAATCAAGTCCAATAGGAGGCAGTGAATTTATGACACGTGATTGAGACACTCACTCGTGATAAAACCAAACTGGAGGAAATAAGAACGTTAGCTGTAAAAGTCGCTGTGGACTTACGAAGGGAATTGAGTAAACTGAACGAAGTCGTGATGTCTGAGCCAAGCGTGGCCGAGAATTAGAGAAATGAAAAGTTAGAGTCTCAGATGGGCTGTTCTCGAGAAGATCCAAATGAAGTCTCATCAAAGAAGGACAACCCTATTTTGTCGCTTAAGGAAAAGAAGAGAAAATTGAAGAAACCATGACGGAGATCGAGAAAACGAAAATGGCGTAGGTGGAATCATTGAATAGAACATTTAAGTTTATGGGGGAGTTTTGTTGGAAATAAACTTAAATGGGGGAGAGAAAAAAAAAAAAGAAGTAATTATGAATTTTTAGTTTTAAATTCGGTCCAAAGTCATTACATAATTTAAGAAAGAAGTGGCTAAAAATTATGTGGCAGTTATGGCCAATTTTAGCCTTAGTAAAACCTATAATAAGGCTTTCCTTATCGTTGTAACAGCAGAGAACAAGAAAGAGTTACATAGCAAAAGAAGCATAATAGGAAGTGTAATAGAAAAAGATTTTTGAGAATTTATTTGTGTCCTTGTCTCTCCCCTCTCGACACCCCCTTTAAAGTTTCGTGAGAGTTATCTAAACGAGTTAGTTTCAGAACGAGCGTCTATTTTCTACAAGTTGGTATCGGAGCGGCCTTTAATTTCAACAAATCGGCATCAAAGCAAATTTATTTTTCTACACTTAAGATGGTAAGAAAGAATCCAAATGCCAAATCAAAAGTATGTCAATACACTATTATAGAAGACGAAGTTAAAGAGAGAGACATGAAGAAGCGTCACAAAATACGGCTTGGCAGCAAGCAATGGAGGAAGAAATTATAGCCTTGGAGCATCATTAAACCTTCGAACTAGTACCAAGACTAGAAGATGTTAAATTAATCTCTTGCAAGTAGATTTACAAAATGAAGTGTGCCCCGGATGGATCAATCGAGAGATACAAGGCTTAACATGTAGCTCGGAGGTTCTCTCAACATTATGGACTAGACTATGACGAAACATTTAGTCCAGTGGCAAAAATCACTATCGTACGGGTCCTACTAGCATTTTCAGTAAGTAAAGATTGGGGATTATGGGAGGTGGTTGTGAAGAATGCTATCTTACACGAAGATTTGGACTTGGAGATTTACATGAACCAACTAAAGAAATTTGAGAATGCAATATGAGTCATGAGTTTAATTTGGATGCGGCTCGACGGATCTTAAGATATGTCAAAGGTACAATCGACTATGGCCTTTTGTACAAAAGAAGTGAAGACTGTAAGCTAGCTGGATACTATGATGCTGATTATGCAGGATATCATGATACTCGAATATCAAGCACCAGGTATGTGTTCAAGCTCAATTCGACATCAATTTCTTGGAGTAGCAAAAGACAACCAATAGTATCATTGTCAACAACAGAAGATGATTACATAGTAGCTGCTGGAGTTGCTCAAGAAAGTACAAAACTAAAACTCTTAACGTTACATGGGGTATTACACAAACATCCAAAGTAAGTCATGTTTGCTCAAGAAGACTATATGGACAAATGAAGAGAAGAATCGGTTGAAAGTGTCGGCCACAACAAATCCAAAATGGAGAAAAAGTTTTGATCAAGCTGAGGTCAGACCAACTTCGATTCCAAAGTAGCAAGAACCAATGACTAGTAGGAAAATACTATGGACCAGTCGAAATTATCCAGAAAGTCGAAAAGACACGTCATAAAGAATCCAATTAGTCCCATGGATGCAGACAAGCCATGTTGTCCATATTAGTAACTTGAAACGTTACTATCCTGATCAAGAAGACACATGACACAGAAAGGTGGTACGACCTCACACGAAGAGTCGACAAATTGAGAAGTGATTTTCAATATTTCCTAACAAATTGGAAGAGACTCCTCAATATAAGATCAGTAGGAAGCACGTCAAGAGGCCTGAAAATCAGTCTCATCCTACATCGCTGAGTTTGTGAAGAATCACCATCAACCAATTAAGTGGGGGAGGATGTCACAATTATGCTTGTCCAAGGTATGTGAAATGTGGCCACATGTCGGATGTCTTAGTCATGCTTGTCCTAGACGTGTTGTCCACGGCCACACTTGCATTTCAGACCTCTTTTGTTTGCTTGGATGTGTACTTAGGTCTTTACTATTTCTGTCATGTCGGGGGTGTATGACCGTTTACCAAAAGCATGTCACCAACTAAGGCTAAAATGCCCTAAAATATACTATAGGGGGATGCGACTCATCATCAATTCTTCCTACTCGTTGTATGCTATCAAAGTTGTGGTTGTTGCTTATCTTCTTTTAACCTATAAACATTGCTTTTTTACAAATTATTTTCTACACATTTTCTCGCTCACGTTTTCTAAAACATTTTCTCTCAAACATGACACAGACTCAATCATACGTCTAAATTATCAGCAACTTACGATTTTCATAGTCTCTTAATTAATTTGTCTATTTATTGAGATCTACAAGCGGGTGGAGGCATGTAAGCATGTATAGTGAGATTCATTTCGTCGACTATTTTTTGTTCCATTTTTATAATGGCCTTAATATTACATGAATTAGGACCTACTAGTAAATTTTTAGAAGGCACGTGTCATTCATATAAGTAACCATTTAGACATTTTTCAAGTAATCCTTATAAGGATCGTTAGGACGTACTAGCGTGTGAGCATATCTTACCTTAGATTATTAGAATATGTATTTTTATGATTTTAAAAGGGCAATTTGGATGAGAATGTTACTATGTTGTAAAAAATTACAGAAATACCCCTAGGATGAAAATTTAAGTTGCATGTCTATGTTTTCCACTTTGTTAGAGAGGACGATAAGATGTTGTGATCTATGCTCTGGGTGATTGATGGATGTTATCTCCCCCATTGAGTTTGCATGAATATTTAGAATATGATTCTATGCTCGAGGTGATCAATAGGAATATCTCCCTAAAAAAGCATGCATGAGAGAACTAAGTTAAGATTAGAGCATTAAAGTTGGAGCAATTTACACATTGACCTAGGTTAGTATGTTTTCAGTAGACCGAGCACTCTAGGATCATGAGTAGTGATCATAGGTCTAGACTTGAGTGCACCTAGAGACTTAACTAGCCCCGAGCATTCTAGAAATGTGAGAGGAGATTTAAATCGCCTAGATGCCTTTAAGAACCTAAGATCTCTACGAAACCCTAGAAAATTTAAGAGAGCTTATGAGACCACTAGCAACACGAACGGTATCAACTTGAGAAGTTACTACTATGTGTAGAAGCGGGTTGAGAGCTCGTAAACCATTCTTGAGAGGAGATAAAGGACTACATAAGTAGTTGACTTGAGGAACTACTATTGTGTGTAGAAGCAAATCGGGAGCCCGTAAACAACCTTGAGAGGGAATGGATGACTACATATATAGTTTAGCTCAAGACAAGTGATATTATTGTACACTAAATCCACCTTAAGAGGGGGTAAGGGACCACGTGGTTGATCGAGTAGCTAGTAGCCACACAGGATTACTCCACTTAGATGTTGATTCTATGGTTTTTTTTGTGGAAGGGTCAGATATCACATTGTCCTATGAGATATGATGATGTCACACCAACCCAAGCTACGGAATCTACACTATTGTGTCTATGCAAGCTTAATAAATATGAGCACATAAAGTTGGTTCACCTCGAGATAAGATTCGTAGTCCAGGAGATTCATGGCACTAGAACCTAGTGAACAGTAACCAAACCCCAACATAGTCTATGATATGTAAAAGAACCGATCGGATCTTCAATGCTTTCCCAAAAGCTCAAATAGCTGAATAGCACGATCTTGTAATTAAATTTTGATTTGTTTTTATTTTGTTCTTAATTTGATTTAAATTTTTTCTTATTTTCATACTTTCCCTTTAATTTTACTTTTTCCCTTTAATCACAATCCTCAAAGCTTGGAAAGTTGGGCCGTGACAATCAACATTATTAAACTATTATTCATAATGACAGTGTTAGGTTGCTGATTAGTGTGCTTCCCTTCTTATTTTAAATTAATATCCATTGAGTTATGTTCATACCGTGTTGAGCGCAACTATTCATTTAAAAACACAGGTTAAGTAGTATTCGAAATATTCTAAGGTCGATTTCTATAGAGAGTTGGTTGATTACTAATGGAATTCTTTATATTATTAAAATACAATGAAATTAAAAAAAAAACATATATATATTTTATTTGGTTTGATGATAGAAAATAATAAATATTGTACTAAAAAAGAAGACTGAATAAATATTAAAATGATTCGTAATAAACTAGTTTAATAATTAAACACATAACTGAAACTATACCATAATATTTAATGTATTAGAATTGTAAAAATATTTAAAATGTGAAACTAATGTACAATAATTAATCGTTTATACATTGAAGTGAGTCAAGGTTGGCAGGTTCAGTTTCTTCTTTGACCATCGCTATTTTTGTCTTTGGCAATGATTTTCTAGATGTGACTATCACTATTATTCTCATTAAATTCTTTTTTGATTGATTTCTACTCGATTTTCTCTCTTTTGTTATGAACGGAATTTTAAAGTGAACACTCCGATATAAATCAAAGTATCAATCATGCAATATAAACTTCAAAAAAGATGTGAAGAAAATATTATTCGAATCATCCCAATATATTACAATTCAGGTCACATTAAAGAAGAAGCTTTGCCTATGATTAGATAGTTACAAATTTTGAGTAGATGATAATTTAGAGTTATGATGTTTCTTTAATGTATTTAAGGTTTATATTACATAGTGGCTAATTATGGTCATAAGTATACATAGTCGCTAATTATGATCATAAAATATAAAAGCTATAATTCTTGGAATGCCTCACAAGGGTTTTAATTTTGAGGCTATATGAAGTCGTGTATGTTTATTTGTAAAGAAGACTTGGAAAAATGCAGTAAAAATATCATTTTTGCTTTTCTTTAGCTAAGGGCTAAGTTTGTTTGCAATTTTATTTAATTTAGATTGCATGTTGACATGATCGATCTTGGAGTGATTCGAATCTCGAACAAATATTTTTATCTTGAGATATTTGATAAGGTAATCTGAAATTTACTTTATTTTGGAGTAATTTCTCATCAATAGGGCTAAGTTTATTTGCAATTCTATGTAGTTTAGATGGTATGTTTAGAATCATTCAAGTTTGACATGATCCATATTCCTAGTGGAGTGATTCGAATCTCAAACAAGTATTACTGCCTTGAGATATTCGATCAACAAGGTAATTCAAATCTTACTTTTATTATAGTGATGATTTTCCTTGGATTGATTCCTTACCAACCATTAATCAAGTTGTACCTTAACCTCCTTCCATGCTAGAACCACTTGACTATTATCGACCAAGCACGATATTGTTGCCAGACTGAATGAACAATGAGTGATATGGGTTCAAATTATTGCACGAGTTGTTGTCAGAACCAATTTGGATCATGTCATTTATATGAGATGTAACATTAGTCAGCGATTCGATTGGGCAGACTAAAACTCTTTTACAAGAACTTATGTCTCAAAATTTCCTTTGGTAAAGGATTTACAAGATTTTATTAAACGTCCTAAATTATTCTAAGCTTATAGGTTTGGATGGTTTGAGGTTAAGAAAGTTGAAAGACGAAAAAATTCATTATCGAACATTATTGTAATATATAAGAGGCTCTTTTAATAAACCTTAGCTTCGATAATTAATTATATTTTGTTTTGTTATTTAAAATAACCCCTTTGCGTTACATTCAAATTAACCAAAATTCTACTAATATTTATTGTGTGTAATTTAACCAACAAAATACGTTAGTTCTACGGTATATAAAGCCCTCCCCTTTGATTGCACTTGGAACGAACCGAGAGGGGTGAAGAAATGTTAGCTGTCGTCTTTTTCTGGGTCTCTTTCCTTCTCCTCCTCCTCCTATTGTTCAAATTCGCCACCGCTCATGGTAATTATCGTTGCAAATTTCATTCCACTATTGTTGAATGGTTAGAAATGTGGAGAATTTCATTTTCTGTCTACTGCTTAATTGCTTCCGTTCAAATTCTTAGGGGACTTCACTTTAATGTCCAAAAAGCATGTCAAGCGAGAGGAAATTGAAGATAAGGTCTGCTAATTTCGAGTTTTCTGTTCTTCTTCACTACTATTCTTCATCAAACTAATGATCATTCTTTTCTTATGTTAATTCGAACTATACTGAATCAGGTCGTTTGGATTACTGGTGCTAGCCGAGGAATTGGTATTCTGCTCAATATTTTGCGTTCTTGAATTCCTTTTACTATATTGAGCTTTAATAAATCAAGAATGTTCTGCTACATCGTCTGCCTTTATGCTCCATTATAAGGTCACTGTTATTTGCTTTATTTGGCATTTTTCTTATCTTTTCAAAATTTCCGTTGAATTCAGGGGAGGTTCTTGCAAAACAACTTGCTGGTTTGGGGGCCAAGCTCATTATTTCTGCACGGGATGAAGCTGGTTTAGAGAGAGTGAAGAACGAGCTCTCTGGTTTGCATTTTTTACGCAAAAATTTGCGGAAGGAAGTTTCCTATTGCGCCAATAATTTTCTCTCTAAAGTAGCTTTTGATGTCACAGGTAAATTTGCACCTAATGAAGTGAAAGTTTTACCTTTAGATTTGTCATCTGGGGAAAATAAGCTGAAAGAGGCTGTAGAGATAGCAGAATCCCTTTTTCCTGGCTCTGGTGTGGATTATATGATCCATAATGCAGCTTTTGAGCGTCCTGTAAGTGACTAATATTTTTTACATATTTACTTGACCTGAATAATGGCATCATGAATTTAATTAATCCTCTTAAGATTTTTAATGATTTTGAAACATGCCAGGAAAGATATTCAGATTATACTTTTGCACGATATTATGATATTGTCCCATTTGAGAATGTCAGTCATCAATTTTCGATGTTCGTGTTATTCTCATGAACATGTGTACTCTGTTCTTTAACTAGCCTGTGGCTACCGGCAGACAAGTTTCCATGCTAATAGATAACGGCAAGAGCTCATGCTTTGTTGTACATGCAGATGTCAATTTCTTGCTTTATAGATCCCCTTAGTAATGTAGCGTGTGATACTTCATGAAATTGACTAATCTAGAATCTCCAAACCAATTCAAGAAGGGAAAAAATAATAACCTAGATACATTTCAACATATCAGTTTAAATAATAAGCCATGGATTGGAGTTTGCTGCTTAGCATGGATACAGGTTGAAGCTATTAACAAATGAGGCGGCAACTTAATTATGTTGTTTGGTATCAGTTGGGAATTGTATTGACTAGGAGTAATCGCTTACTTTTACATTTCTTTTTATGAAAAGAAATCGTATGGATACAGGTTGAAGCTATTAACAAATGAGGCGGCAACTTAATTATGTTGTTTGGTATCAGTTGGGAATTGTATTGACTAGGAGCAATCGCTTACTTTTACATTTCTTTTTATGAAAAGAAATCGTAGAGTCATTGCAACAGCCGACATGCACCTCATGGGGACGTGCTTTCATGGCGCTTTTTTCGGAAGTTGTTGATAACACTGTTCTGTACATCTATATTTTCTTACCGTTCAAACTTTATGCCACACTGAGTTATTTAATTTCCTCTTGGACATTGACGGATATAACCTATGTCATCAATGTAGGTGCAATACAACAAAAATTAATGGGCTGGGTTGGCTTGATCGGTTCTTGAGCTTAGTTGAACAGCCATACCCAAAATTTTGGATGATTATTGTCCTACAAGAGGAAGATAACACCTTGGTTTAACCAAACCCAACCTTGTTGTGTGAAGTGTGTATGCATTTATGTATGCATGCATTCTTTCCAAAAAAAAAAAGAAAAAAGATGTATGTATGCATGGTTTGATGCTCATATAGTTTGATATGTTCCTCAAAATCTCAATCCTCAGTCCTCGTGCCCTGGTATTCACAGGACCTAGCCCTTCTCTGCTACTGTTTAACACACATATCACCATTGTTGTCTTTACCTGAAAATGATCTCTCTCTTTCATGCCTTCACTATGAATAATTTTCATCATGCTCTCTTTCCGATCTTTATTGCCCGTCTAAGTTGCTCATTTAATGTCATTGTGCTACTTGCTTGCTTTGTCTCTTTCTCCCTTTACATCTTTGCATCAATTTTGTTCTCTTCAACAAACCTATTGAGTTGGATCTCAACCATCGATTGGTTTGGCTTGTACATTTTTCCATTAACTTTTCTCTCCCCTTGCTGAACTCTCACTGTTTGATTTTTGTCTCCAATCAATCTGACCAAATTTTTCTTGTCCATCACCATTTATTTTGAATCTCTAATGCCATAGATCGACTATTACGGGTCCAAATCTGCGATCGAGTTATGGGTCTCTCGTAAGTGGAGGTAGACGGTGTTTGTATGGGGGAAAAGTAGAATTCTTCTTTCGATCTATTTTGAATAATTGTAAGGCTCAAATAGGGGAACCTTAATACCTCTGAGTTAAAGTAGTCAAGACTATGTTGAAAATTTCTAGGTACCATCTTCATTGATGTTTATGACTATTTATACAAGTTATATAACAACCATTGCTACATCAATTGAACCATGACTCAATCATCCTCATAAAACAAAGAAAATAACTAAAAATAGAAATGAAAGTGGAGTCCTTACAACATTTGCTACATCAATGGAACCATGACTCAATCATGGGAGATTGTCCTCCTAAAACAAGGAAAATAAGAATAGAAATGAAGGTGGAAGACTCCTCCTTATAATACGGAAGCGGAAAACAAAACTGCATAAAGAAAAATTCATCCAATGGGTTTCATAGTGATTACTTCTTTCTGCCATGTGTGTAACGTGTGTACATTTGTAGTTCACTGACCAAGCTTGTTCTCCTCAACTCAATGGTTCTTGCTTGATGTAGACGTCCAATCATTACATTCCAGCCTTATCGACTCTCAAGTGTGTGTCTAATGAATTTTTTGGCAACTTTCTGGTGGGTTCATGATGTTGCTTTGATTTTCCTATAGAAATTATGCTTTGTGGTTTTTTTCTGCTCAAATTGTGATGTTTTTGTTGGATTTTTCTTATGTTCCTGCTTAATTTTGGATGGAGAAAAATCAAATGAACAAGGTAGCCATTGTGTTTCTGTCCATTTTCTCTCCCTTGCTTTCTTTTTCTTTTTCTTTTTTTCTTGCTGGTAGTTAGTAAAAGTGATGACCTCGTTCAATTCAACCAATTCTGTGAAGTGTACTTCAGGTTGGGTTTTTCGGTTATTCGGATTGGTTTTACAGTCAAACTTCAAAATTCAGATTGCTACTAAGTAAATGCTTGAAATTGACCCGATCCAATCCACCTGTGCAATTACACCTTTTGTGCAAATCCAATTCTCACAATTGAGTGTAATGATTCCATGGTTTCAAAAACTCCATATGCTCTGTTTTATTTGTCTACGTTTGTTTATCGATCCTTCTATGCTTTGATATCTGTGTTCGTTTATTGTTACAGAAAAGTACAGCTTTGGATGTATCTGAGGAAAGTATGAAGGTATGAAGGAATAAAAAAGTGACGCACAATTTAGTTTCTGAACCGTCAGTGGTTTTTTATTGAGAGTTGATGGGAGCGAGAGTGTTCATTGAAATTAATTGATTTGATATTCAGGACTATTCATCCTTCAGTTATTGAGATAGCCATTTCTTGTGTTATCTTTCTATTTCTTTTATCAACTCTTGTTAATTATATATTTTGTGCTCAATTCTTACGTCTTTCTGTTTTCACTGTTTTATTTTTTTATTACAAACAGACAACATTTGATGTCAATGTTCTGGGGACCATTTCTCTCACACGGCTTCTGACACCTCGTATGTTACAACGGGGACAAGGTCATTTTGTTGTTGTAAGTGGAAGCCACTGATACTAGTAGTATGCTTTGCCATTGTTTACTTATTTTAGACTCATTATTGTATCTTAAATTTATATGTCACTTGAATATGCTATTATTTATAATAACTACAAATGTTTATTGTCAGTCTGATCTTCAGGTTGTTACCTAATACTCGGACAGTTAATTTTATCATGAGAATTACTGTTTATTCTTATCTTCGAACAATAATCTAATTTTAGGGTTAGTGATTGTTGCTACATTGTCGTAATTATAGAATTTTCCGTATTTACTATTTGGACCATCGTCATTTTATTTTCCTGTGTCTATCTTGTTTCTTCCTTTTATTTCCTCTCACTTGTAAGTCTAAATTGTTGATTGCTAATTTGTTGTTTCCTTTTGGATTGCTTCAGATGAGCAGTGCTGCGGGAAAGACTCCTGCTCCAGGACAGGCTGTATATTCTGCATCAAAGCATGCTCTGAATGGCTATTTTCATTCTTTACGATCAGAGGTAAGATAAACCTAATGTGTTTGTGGTTATATTTGAGATTACAGTAGGGGTGTGTTTATCTGTTGTGAATGAAGGAATATGAACATGCCTTCCCATACTTGGCATTGTTTTCATGCATTTTGGAGTAACTCCTTCAATAGACTAGACTCTACCGAACTAGAAACTAAATTGTTAGTTTTTGAAGAATATCATTTGCATGTAGGGAGTAGGGAAATGTTTTTCTTTTCCATTCATCTTCCTATTATCTAATGTCATTATTGTTCCCTCAAACTATGGTTTATTATTTAACAAAAATTTAGTTTATGCCTAATAATTTTTATTATTAACTTATAAATTAAATCCTCAACGTTGATTTTAATATCTTTTTTGTTATGTTTTTTTAAAAATGAGAATTAGCCTTTCATTAAGAATCAAATGAAAGAATAAACATGCAATAAAAGACCCACTAAAAAAGGAAGATACCGAGGAAAGGGCCTCCCATCTTGTAAAATAACAATAAAAAACCTTTGTAACCGAAGCCCAAAGTGAAACATGAAATCTAGTAAGGAACTACAGGTCACTTGGGTCCCTTTCCAAGCCTCCAAACGCTATTGTTCCTCTCACCTTAAAGATCCCACAATAAAGCATACACCTCAACAAGCCACAAGAAATGACCCTTCTCTCCAAAAGGGCGGATGGAGAAGGAACTCCTCGGTTATCTCATACAGGTCTCTGTGGTGAGCCAACTGAAAACCAAACACCTCCAAAAAAGAAGAAAAAAAAAAAAAAAAAAAACACACGGAACACCCGAAGTCGCATCTCTCAAAGGATGTTAAGTCTATCACCTTTTGACAAAAAAAAAACTTATGTTCCAAGAGGCCAACCTCTTTCTAATCTCGTCCTCAACCGGAGTCCAAAAAGCGACTAAGTTGGGGTTACTTCCAAGGGGAAGGCTTAAATAAGAGGAGGGGAAGGAGACAATGCTGCACCCCAAACCCTTTCTTATTCAGAACCTTGTCAAGGACATTCAAGTCCACAGGTTCGTAGGCCTTCTCAAAATCACTCTTGAAGAGCACGCCCTCATTCTTCCTCATCTTCTCGTCTTGTATGACTTCATTAGCAATCAAGGCCTGGTCTAGGATTTGAAATCTTTAACCTTGTTTGCCTTCTTCTTTTTAGGGATAAGGCAAACATAAATTTCAATCATAGAGCTGCTCAAGATACGTCGTTCATGAAATTCTTTGAAGACTTGCTCTAGATCCTCCTTTAGTCCTTCCGTTATCCTGAAAAAAGGCTATAGAGAAGCCATTCAAGCCATATGATTTACTCAAGAACTCACTTTCTAATTACTTCAAATGTGGAGGGGGAGACCAACTCATCTCCACCTCCCCGTGATGAGGCACCACTCCACACCATGAACAAACGGCTTTGGAAGCACCTTTGGGTCATAGAGATTAGTGAATAAGGAGAGCATCTCCTCCTCCACCTCTTTCTCTTCTCGAACAAGTTGGACCTTGTCATTTTCCAAAGCACCAATAGTATTCTTACTTCTTTTGCCACTAGCCATCCTGTGAAAGAATGAAGCATTACCCTCACCTTCCTTAACCCATTCCACCTTTGCCTCCAATTGTAGGTTTCCTTCCTAACAACCTTAAGCGAAATCCGGCTTAAAGGAATTCCTCTCCCGTTTTTGGTCTGTTGCCAAACAACCTCTATTTCCAGATTATCAAACAACCTAACCTTGTTAAAAAAATTCTATTTTTTTAAGTCTAGTGTCTCCAAATGCTTCTCTACTTCAATCCTTTGAGGATCCCTTTAAGAGCCTTCAACTTTTCCATAAACCTGTTCAAGTGAAGAGAAGAGGACTGTATAATCTCATACTGAATGTGATTTATATCCAAGGGGCCATTACCAAGAGGGAAACTTGTAAATCTTGAGGAGAACTCTCGAGAAAGGAATCTACAAGTCTCCCTCTTGTGAATGTAAATCTATTATTTTAGGCCAAACTCTCGAGAAAGGAATCTTCATTCATGGGAGACTTGTAAACCTATTATTTTATTTCATATATATATATACATATATATATATATATATATATATATATATATATATATATATATATATATATATTTGTTTTTTTGCTCTTTCATTCATTGTGAATGTCATTAGCAATGAAACAAGCATCAAAGTTTTTTCTTCCAAACATAGAGCGGATTGGTACTCGGAAATAGTGTAGCGAAGTACTTTTTAAGTCCAAAAGAACTTGGATAATAATCTTATATGTACTTGATAGCTCTAAAGTCACCTCTCATGCCTCCTGAATGTGAAAAATATTAGTTCTATTGAGGGTAGCATTAATTAATCCCTTTAAAAAATCTTAGAACTCTTCCCTGATGTTATAATTGATGATGTTCCATAAGTTTTTTTTAAAGAATTAGGTTAAAATCTTATACCTTTTTTCTTCGACTTTTTTTTTCTTTTCTTTTATAATCATGTACCTTTTATTTTTCTTTTATATTTTACTACAACGGGAATCTCAGCTCTACCATAAAGGAATTAGAGTGACCGTTGTTTGTCCTGGACCAATTGAAACGTCAACTGGCTCTGGTGCTGAAGCCATTAGGAAGAAAGGTACATCTGAGGTATGTAGATCTTATTTTATCTTGGATCAAATATGATAAATTTGAAGATCAATTTGGTTTACTGCCATGGGTTGATCTAATGGCCAATAAGCGCCAAAATAAATAAAGCGCATAGAGGGAATGAGTTGGAGTAATGGTGGCCACCCACCTAGCTTTTAGTTTCCTATGAGTTCTTAGACAACCAAATCTAGTAGGATTAGACAATTGTCCCGGGAGAATAATCAAGGTGTAAGTAAGCTGACCCATGCACTCATGGATACAAAAAAAAAAGTTAAATTTGATTTAGAACAACTTGTTTTGTTATAGATTGTACATTTTTATGTATAATCGTTAGGGCAGTGTTAATAATCTGCTAGATGACGTCATATGGTAGTTCTGCATACTAATCCTGTAAGGAACTTTGATAAAAAAGAACTTTTACGTACGCTTCTGCTTTCCATTAATTAGGGGTTATATTGCTTGTTGTGTAGCTATGACATGCTAAAGAGAGTTTATATTGCGTATTCTTAATTCTACTTTCTTGCAGAAACGACTTTCATCAGAAAGATGTGCTCAGTTGACAATTATTGCTGCTAGCCATAATCTAAAAGAAGTTTGGATATCATCTCAGGTATCTAGTTGTTATTAAATGATTCACTTACGTATCAGGAAGTATTTATCCTCGTTGATTAAATAGCTTCGAAGTAGACCTGTTCTTTTAATGTTTTTCTTTGAAGCTAGTAACGTGTTGAGCTACTTTATGCAAACCATATCATCCTTTTAATGCCCATTGGAAAAAAATGTTTAAAAAAAAAATAGTCACGTGCATGAAGTCTGAAAACCTTGTCTTGCAGCTGATGCTCATTAAAAAAGGATGGTAGCTTATCATTGCATTGATATTTATGACTAATGAACCTTGGTTAAACATATACCAAGGTAAATGATGTCAAACTGGGGGATCTTGTAAATGTGTTATTTTACCTTCATCATCAAATTCTTTGAAATTTTAGCTCCTTTCCTCTTTATCTACAATGATGCACCCACAAATCTTGATCTTAACCATCTGTGTTGCCATACGACATGTTCTTTAAGTCGAGGAAATTAATACCTTTCGATGCACTTTCAAAATTCACTTAATGTAAAATCTCAAACTGATATACTGTACAAAAAAAGTATGTGACTTATTATTTTTTTAGGTAGAAGTTCTATCTTCTCATTTTTATTTTTGTGGGAATTTAACATTTGATTTGTTGCTCAACTCTTGTAGCCCGTCCTTGCCGTTATGTATTTGGTTCAATACATGCCAACAATCGGCTACTGGCTCATGGACAAGGTATACACAGGTTTCAAGTTCATAACAATTTTGGTATCTCATAATTTTTGCCACGTAATCTTTGTCAGTGTGTATTTAATTTTGATTTGGCCTCAGATCTTTCATAAATTGTATGGCTCAAAACATTAAGTCTACCCTCGTAAATTGAATAATCTCGACTCCTATTCTCATTGTGTGCATATGTAAAATTTACTTGTAGATTGGTGGGAATCGTGTTGAAGCAGCTGCTAGGAAGGGCAACACGTACTCGCTCAGTTTGTTATTTGGAAAAAACAAGTCATCTTAAGTATGATTCGACCCATCCGACTTATAATTCAATCCATCCAACTTGAGCATAGTTCAACATTTGTGAAGATACGGTACTTCTATGTTGTTAGGTTGAGATTTTTTTTTTTTTTTTTAAGATATTTAAAAATAAAAGTTTATATAAACAAATAATATTTATATTAGATTCTCTTTTAACAACTTTATTATACTAATTAAATTTTAGATAATTAGTTATGGTTAATTAGTTTATTTTTATCCAGACAAATTATTAAAATAGTTTTAACCAATTAAATTTAAATATATATATATATATATATATATATATATATATCTTAAATTTTAGGTTGAGTTTATTTAGCCATCAATGTCAACAATTATTCTAAATAAATGAACTGTATTAATGAAGTTTTATAAACTTTTAAACTTTTAATGGTAGATAAATAATATAATAATCAAATTAAATAATAAATTATATATGTTATGTTTTAACGCTACTCTAAATAACCTAAAAAGATACCATTTATTAAAATTTAATGTTTGCAAATTATTGGTTGGTGTAATTAAGCCCAATTCTTCTAATATTTGCGGCCCAACAACATAAGAACAATTACGGCCCAACAACATAAGAACAATTACGGCCCAACAACATAAGAACAATTACGGCCCAACAACATAAGAACAATTACGGCCCATCCGATCCTTTTCCAGAAAACCCTAAAAAAGCTTACCAGTTACCACCCTCTCCCTCTCTTGTTTATTCGCTTCTCTCATATCCTCAGTTGCCACCGCCGTTCGCATCACATTTCTTCTGCTCACGACTCCTACCAGATGGTACTTCTTTTATTACCACAATTCTCTGCTCTGTATTTTAATGGCGCTTTTTTTTATCACTCTTGAAATTTCTGTTGAATCCACTTCCTCTGGTGCTTTGTTGTTGCTGATTTGTGTTGGGCGTCATGGCCGAGTTTTGGTTCTACATAATTAACAACTTGTTTTACTCATTCATGCTAGTGATCTCTAAATGTTTGGCAATCTGCTGAGTTTATTTTTAGATTACTTTTCGAATGTTAAAGATCTCCAGCAGTTGTGGTGAGTTTGTACTAGGATTTTAGTCTTCAACTTGTTGAATAATGAACTGAGATTCGAGTGATGGTAAGAATGTGGATGAGATTGCTCGATTCAAGTGTGTGTGGGAAAGCCTTTTGTGATACATTACTGAATCATTTTGTCCGAGTAGTTCTATTCCATGCCATCTATGGCATGTTTGTTATAATAGTGTAGTAGTTGATTGAATACCTGAACTGAGTTGGATTTGTATGTTTGGAGTTGTTATTGGAGATAAAAGAGCTGATTTTGGGTATGTATGTATGTATATGTATGTGTTGTTGGATGGACAGCCGAAGCAAATCCATGAGATAAAGGACTTCCTTCTGACTGCAAGAAGGAAGGATGCGCGGTCAGTTAAAATCAAGAGGAGCAAGGATGTGGTGAAGTTTAAGGTTCGTTGCTCAAAGTACCTTTACACGCTCTGCGTCTTCGACTCTGAGAAGGCAGATAAATTGAAGCAGTCTCTTCCACCAGGTATTCATTTCATTCTTTTAAGCTCTTTTCAAATATGTTATGTTGTTGAAGCCTTTTATTTAATTTTATATACATACTTTTGGTTTAAACTGTTGTAGGTTTGAGTGTGCAAGATCTTTGAACAAAGTAGTGTTTGTGGTTGTGGGTGATCTTTCTTTGCACAAAATCAATCAGGAGGCTGAAGAGAAAAACGTTTGCCAGTATTCCGTCTATTACTTATTTATTTTCAAACATTGAATGAATGTCTTGTTGATTTTTATAGGGACTGGCTGGTGTTCTTGGTATAAATAGGACTTAACAGTGTTTCTTTAATTCTATGAACCTTTTCAAAATTTTCAACCATCTGAGATTGGTACGTCCTTGATTCCATTCCAAACTTCAATTATCATTAGCCCTCTTTGTTTTTTTTTTTGTTTGTTTGCCCTTTCTATTCAAAAGTTTAGTTTACTTTGACATTTTTGGTCAGGGGGATCTACATGGTTGAGGGCTTTTTATTTTTATTTTTTATTTTTTTATGTTTTTGGACAATACTGAATTTTCACAACCCAAACCCAACCCAACCCTCTGTTCTTGGGTTGAGTTGGTAAAGAAAATTTATTTTTTTTTATTTATTTACCGTTTGTAATTATTCAATGAAATTTTATAAAATATATTAAAAATCATAAACAAATACTAAAAAAAAAATGTTTTCAACATTACAGTAGAACTATAATAAAACAAATTTTCTACCAATTTTGTTTTGTGTCCACTGTTTTTGGATTATTTTTTTAGGTGTCGGAGTTTTATCATCCAATTTTGTGTTCGTTTTGGGAGGTTTTTTGAAGTTTCGAAGAGCTAAATTAGTATGGAATCACCAACCTATACTAAATGCTGATCCTTTTTAGACCATTTTAGATAAAATTGAATATTTAAAATTACTTATCTTCTACAAAGTTTAAGAAAATTGTAAATGCAAATTCGAAAATAAACATTTTAAAATGAAGAAATAGACTTACTCATTCTATTTAAAATTAGAATTAACATAGTTCTGAAATATGAAGGATGTACCATCAACTACTAAAATGAAAACCAACCCATACTCTACACTACCCTTTCTTGACTTCTATGGTCATTCAAGCATTCACCGACATGTGGAGTACTTAAGGTAGTACGTGACTTGAGTGAGTATTTTAAGAAATATTCGGTATGTCACTATTGGGGTTAGTAATGCAATCACACATAATATGATTGGGAACATATCTTTGAAAACCGTAACATGACCTTAAGCTCTTTTCAATTCCAGGCAAGGTTGGATACATGATACTTCTCCACACATGGGCCACGTGCGCACATACGAGCCCACTGTGTGGGCTCGTATACGTACCCCTTGGGCCTGACTTGGTCTGGCACAATGCATTACATGCACCAGTCGCACAGAAAAGGAAAGGTTCGCATGATATCTTGACGAATATAAATATCAAAGGTACACGTTTATACTAACATAACATAAATGAGGAAGTATCCCGATGCACATGACAAACATATAAGCATGAGTTCCCATGATTTTCATTCATAACATAACATTAATCTCATTTCCTTTCTCCTTTCATCCATGACATATTTCATTTATGCATCGTGCATACATGACAATCATATCAAATAACTTTACAAAGCAATACATAACATGACGTACATAGTAATTCATTTCATTTGCAACATGGTGTAATGAAGACAAACAACATGGTGCATGCAGGAGCCACAAGGGCACACACCATCATACATCATTCAATTATATAACTCCAACCTACTTGCCTAATTAGTTTAAGTTAATGTTACCAATTTATCATTAATTCAACTATATAACTCCAACCTACTTACCTAATTATTTAAGTTAATGTTACCAATTTATCATTAATGAAAATTCGACTTTATCATTCGTTAGACTTCATGCGAACATTAGATTTTTGCATGAGTAAAATCTTAAAATATTTATATATGTTCGTTATAATATTATTTATATATGCGTGTTTTCTTTTTCCTTTTATAACTTACCTTAATAACTTACTATCAAGCAACATCTCTCCTCAGGGTAAATTTACCCGTGCAACAACTTTCAATGAAGACTAAATAATAGCTTCTATAAATGTTCAAAAAGAAGGCAAAAATGGTACATTGTACTACGAACAGACGCATGCAAATTCCTTATAAATGGCATATTCTATGAAATTTCTGTTATTTTCGTAGTTTTTCTTTTCTTTCCAAACTCAATACCAGAGATTGAAGCCGTGAAGAACATTGAGGATATATTGATGACATTTGTCATATCTTAGTTACATTTCAACTGCATGAGAAACCAAAACGTTCCCATTTTTATTGAGAACAAAAAAACAGAACGCACCGAGAAAATTCCCAAACTTGAACTTACAGCAAGAATTATGTTGTCAACTCACGTTTACCAAGAGTGCAAAATAATTTCAACAGAAGGGCTATTGCAGGATAAAAAAAGAAGTGCAGCATCATATCAGCATCAAATAATTTCAAACTATTTGGTTCAGTAGCGCTAACTGGTACTGGGTTTTCTACATTATTGCTTAACTGAATAAAGAACTCATTGCACTCAATAACAATTTTATGGGCTGTTTTATGCTTCTCGCTTCATAGCAGCTAGAACTTGGTAATCTGTTAAAAGTTGTGGGAATACCTTTACCAGGATGTTACTGTAAATTTTCAGCTTTTGCGGGGCCGAAGAGTGCAGACTTCATACCTGCAGCTAACAGATAATATTCAGGTTTATTTGCTCTTTGAATATTTTACTTTCCTCTTTGTATGTATATAAATTCTAGCTTGTTCACATACGAGTAGGAATTGGATGAATTACTTTTCCTGACTCTTTATGTTTGCTTTTCTTTTGTTACATGTGAAGAGTTAACCTTTTTGAATGAACAGATAAAATGATGTTTGGTTGTCTAAATATCAAACAGAGAAGGAACACCTTAATAACATTTTTGCTTGAAGAGAAGGGGCCAAAAAAGAGGGCTAATGAATAATTAAAGTTTGGAATGGAATCAACGACGTACCAATCTCAGACGGTTGAAAATTTGAAAAGGTTCATAGAAAAAAAGAAGCGCTGTAAGTCCTATTAATGCCAAGAACACCAGCAGTCCCTATAAAAATCAAGACATTCATTCATTCAATGATTGAAAAGAAATAGACTGACTACTGCCAAACGTTTTTTTTTTTCTCTTCAGCCTCCTGATTGATTTTGTTCAAAGAATGATCACCCACCACCACCCACACTACCTTGTTCAAAGATCTTGCACACTCAAACCTACAGCAGTTTAAAGCAAAAATATGTATAAAATTAAATAAAAGGCTTCAACAACATAACATATTTGAAAAGAACCTAAAAGAAAGAATGAATGAATACCTGGTGGAAGAGACTGCTTCAATTTATCAGCCTTCTCAGAGTCAAAGACGCAGAGCGTGTAAAGGTACTTTGAGCACCGAACCTTGAACTTCACTACATCTTTGCTCCTCTTTATTTTAACTGACCGCGCATCCTTCCTTCTTGCAGTCAGAAGAAAGTCTTTTATCTCATGGATTTGCTTCGGCTGTCCATCCATACATACATACCCAAAATCAACTCTTTTATCTCCAACAACAACCCCAAACATACATATCCATCTAAGTTCAGGTATTCAATCAACTACTACACTATTATAACAAACATACCATAGATGGCATGGAACAGAACTACTCGGACTAAATGATTCAGTACTGTATCACAAAAGGCTTTCCCAATTGGTTCACAAAGAAGCGTAAAAAGGAAGCAAAGAGATTTAACGATTCGCGCCAAGAAATAGTATACAAAATAACAAGGTCAAAGAACACTTGAATCGAGCACTCTCATCCACATTCTTACCAGCACCCGAATCGCAGTACATTATTCAACAAGTTGAAGACTAAAATCCAACTAAAAACTCACCACAACTGTTAGAGATCTTTAACATTCGAAGAGTATTCTAAAAACAAACTCAACTGATTGTCAAACATTTAGAGATCACTAGCATGAGTAAAATAAGTTGTTAATTGTGTAAAACCAAAACTCGTCCATGATCCCGAACATAAATCAGCAACAACAAAGCACCAGAGCAAGTGGATTCAACAGAAATTTCAAGAGTGATAAAAAAAAGCGCCATTAAAATACAGAGCAGAGAATTGTGGTAATAAAAGAAGTACCATTTGTAGGAGTCGTGAGCAGAAGAAATGTGATGCGAACGGCGCTGGAAAACTGAGGATATGAGAGAAGCGAATAAACAAGAGAGGGAGAGGGTGGTAACTGGTAAGCTTTTTTAGGGTTTTCTGGAAAAGGATCGGATGGGCCGTAAATCTTCTTATGCACGTTGGGCCCCAAATATTATAAGAATTGGGCTTACGTGGATCAACCAATATATTTGCAAAGAAATTGTATGTTTTTAGGTTACTTAAGAGTACGTTGTCCGCTCGGTTGGATTGAGTCGGGTTTGATCATTTTATAGACCCAAGCCATTTTATTTAGAAATAATGTTCGGTAAAGAATAACTCGATCCATCCGAAATCATAAATTTTTTTAACTAGGTTAATTTGGATGGTTCAAATCACTTATTTAATCACTAAATGAAATTCGCTGTGCATGAAATTTTAATGCAACATATTATGGCATGTCAATATTATATATAAAAATTTGTGGCTATTAGACGTGTTGAGTAGCTAAACCAAATGACCATAATACCCCTAAGGTAACTTATTTTTGGTTCATGATTCAAATGACCTTCAAATGTTACAAAACTTTATGAGGCACCTTATTTAGTTGTTTTTAAGGATTATGTTAAGTTTGAGAATCATTGGATCATGTTTGGAGCTTGAACCAAGTTTAGGATGCAAAAATGACCAAAATGCCCCTATGAAATTACTTTTGGTTCGAGACCTAAATGGCCTCCAAATACAATGAAACTTTGTAATATGTTTTATTTTAAGATAATTGATTGGAACATGTTTGGAGGCTAAACTAAGAATTAAGGGTAAAATGGTCAAAATGTCCCTAGAACTCTTTGAGATGTTTCAATGTCTGGACATCTTCTGAATGACTTACCAAGGCCTATTTCTAAGAACATAAATATATATTCAAGATTTCAAGTTGTTGAGAGAAAATTTGGAACCTAAACCCAATTAAGGCCTAAAGAGAGCTTGAAGGAAAATGCCTCAACTAACTCTTGCTCACTATCCCAACCCTTTTAGAATTTTCTAAATAACACATTATAACTTCATGACATTTTAAATGATTCATGCATGTTGGGATCGGTTCATAAGTTATGTGGAGCTCAAGAATGTATGTCTCAAGAAATTAAGAACCTTAGAAATTTATAAAATACTTTAAGATCGAGAACTAAGGGAAAATATCACACAAGCTCTACATCCACTACGATGCAGAATACTAGGTACCATTAAAAAACATAGACCTAGGTTCTTAGACTCATAAACTTCTAGACCTCCCACGGTACAACATGTTCATAACTCAGAGTACATACCTTGGAACGTAATAAGTCTTAGATGTAGATTTTCAGACTATGCTGCTTGGAACGTAAGAAGCCTTGAGCATAGGTATTCAAACTATACTTCTTGGTACATAGGAAGTCTTGGGTGTAGGTTTTCATACCGTATAGCAGGGAACACATGAAGCCTTGGATGTGGGTTTATACTACATCGTTTGGAACCCAATAAGCCTTAGATATAGGTTTTTAGACTACGCTACTTGGAACGTAAGAAGTTGTAACGATCGGTCTTCGACGCATCGAATCACGGGTTGCCACGTGGACTCAAGAGTAAAAACCTTTCAATACTTTAGTTGTTTGAACAAGGGACTAAAAGTTAAAAGTTGCCACATATACATTTCAAAAATCGAAAAATACTACAAAACGCATAACGAGAATTTGCGGAGTCACATCAAAAGGAAACGGTTGCAAAATATCGCGTGTTTTTCCAAAAACATCAAAATCATAACCAAACGACATGGGAGGAGAGGACTCAATCTATGGGCCCCTTCTGCAACTGCACAACTCCACACGTTCCCGCCACCAACCCGGATCTACTTTTCACCTAAAAAATAGAAACAACACGAAATGAGTATATACAAATTCTCAGTAAGCAACCTGCTCGTAAGCTCTTGTTGAACTTAGCCCTATTCACGGAATCTTAAACTTTGTGCTTGAATAGTTGCTAGTCAGAGACCTAGTGGTGTCTGGCAACGTCTAACTGTTCCTAAGATCAGCCACTACCTGCCACTATGGCTCGCTAGGCCGGATCAGTAACTACCTGTCTTACGCCCTTGTCGGCTCAGATAAGTAAAACTACCTGTCTTAGGAACAGTAACTACCTGTCACTATGTCGCTCGGCTGGATCAGTAAAAAGGCCATGGCTCGTCCCACTAAGAACCTTTGATGGGTTACCACGGTAATATACTATGATTACCCTCAATCCCTTGTGGGTGACTACTAAAACGGTACACTGTCGCCTACATGATTCATAACTTATGATAACTAGCACATAATAAATGGTCCAACTCACAAAGGGCACAATGGGCTACCCAAGCCCCACGCCCAATGCCTAACAAAGAATCACGGCAACAACACGTCACCATACTAAATCACGTAATAACCATCTAGCTTAACCTAAAAACATACCAGTCCAAACGCCTATTAGAAATTTCACATTCATGCCAACGAAACTATATAACCATAACGACAATCAAAGTATAACTAAACACATTATCGAAGTACCACCTCCATGAACTAAAGTTATCCATCCCTAAATACGGTACTAAATTATTTGCCCATAAACCCAAACCGACGCCTACAAGCAATTACTTAAAAATTCGCTCCAGATGGTTACTTACCTAATCGTAGACTTTCCGAAACTTTATCGAGTCTTCAAGTGCCCACTCGACTAAGCTAATTGGAATTTTCCTATAAATAAGGCATTATGGAATGTGTGAGTAGAATAAAGATGAATCAAATGGTGTGAAATGAAAAGAAAAATTCAGGTAGGTTTTCGGTTCTGTACAGGTGGGTCGGGTCAGTCCAACGGGTTGGGTCAGGCTGTGCCCCATGATTTTCGGCCTCTTCTTCCCACCTTTTTCTTGATCTTTCTTTCCTCTCAACACCCCATGTCTTCTTCTTCACGAGGACTCATCAACTTCCCTCAACCGTAACCTAGGTACACCGACCCAGTGAAACATATTAGGGTTTTTGGAAAGGAGCAACGAAAATCACACCACTAGAGCTTACCATCAGCGTTCTCCCTGTTAGATAAAACCTGAGGTTTTCCTTATTTAGATTTACACGTTTTCATTAGTTGATTGAATACCTTCGTTTGACCATTTGACGAACACGTCGAATGTATTACCAAATTTTTAGATGGCAGTTTTGTAAGAAGTGCCACAGATTTAGTTGGTCACTCTCCAGCCATTTTTAGGATAAGTTAGATATTTAAATAGGTAAATCGGTTTAGAAGAGATCATCACCTCATTTTAAGCAAAAGTCTTCGGCAATTCTCTCTGTTATTTTTAGCATTTTTATTTTCTTCCAACAACTTCCCGTCAAACGATTTCTTCTCACCCGATTTTACTTGCCGATTATCGAAAAACAACAAGTGGTATCAGAGCCCGATTGAAGCCATTGGTGGTATATCATTGCGGAGGAGGCAACCTTATCAACAGTCAAGTTGCAGACATGCGCGGGAAAGAGGCGGATCAAAAAGAAGGGCCAATCCATCCAATGCTCGTACTGTGGGAAGAGAGGTCACCTGAGCAAGAATGCTGCGTAACGTCGAGTAGCGGAAGAAAAATACCGTTTTAGCTGTCGACAGCCATGAAAATCTCGGAGACATGCGCGGGAAAGAGGCGGATCAAAAAGGAGGGCCAAGAGGATGTGTGTGGGTTCATTGAGAATCCAATATCGAGCAGCGGAAGAAAAATACCATTTCAGCTGTCGACAAGGAGAGTGTGCTCGTATTGTGGGAAGAGAAGTCACCTGAGCAAGAATTGCTAGAACAAGGAGGTGGTCAAGGAGGACGTGTGTGGGTTCATTGAGAATCCAATATCGAGCAGTGTGTAACGTCGAGCAGTGGAAGAAAAATACCGTTTCAGCTGTCGACAAGGAGGGTCGTCTAGGCGTTCGATGTATGTATATTTGTCATCTTCTGGCACCCCAAAAAGAGGTTCTTCCTGCCTTAGTAAGTTCGAAATTCGGCTGTTCGTTCTTTCTTTCTTGATATCTAATAGCTTAGAACCAATGAACCTTAACTCTGGGAACCCTGCTCTTGATTCTGCACACCTTGTTCTTTAGGTATTTCTTGTTGTTTCGTGTTTTCTTCAGCCATTAGACTTCTTCCCCTAAATTCAAGATTCACTGAGCGTCGAACCCGAGTAAGAGCTCCAACTGTGCATAAAAAAGGTACCGACTGGGGAGCCAATTCAACTGAAGGAGGAGCGGGTGTTCGCTCAAATCGATGAAAGAGGCGAGCAGCATGAGCACTGGCGATGGGTCCTCGACACGGGGCAACAAACCATATGATCGGGGCAGGGCACGACACCATCCTGTTAGTCGGCAAGGGAGGCAAACACCATAAGCTGACCGGCGTCTACTTCATCCCGAGGCTCAAGGCTAATATTGTGAGCCTGGGTCAACTCGATAAGGCCAGCTGCCACATTTCCATCAAGCACGGGCTACTTAGGATCTGCGATGATCGACGACAATTGCTCATGCAAGTTTGGTGCACGGAAAACCGCCTTTACATCCTAGAGTTGGAGATAGAGCAACCAGCCAACCTCTCGGCTAGGTACCGGAGGATGGAAGACCTATTAAGAAGAGGTAAACCACCTGGACTAGAGGCGCGCCAGCTCGAAGAAGAGGTGGCCGAACAAGACGTGGAGTCTGGAGGACATGCCGCCAGGGACACCGAGCCACCCAGGTACCGGAGGATGGAAGACCTATTAGGAAGAGGTAAACCACCTGGACTAGCGACGCGCCAGCTCAAAGAAGAGGTGGCCGAATAAGACGTGGAGTCTGGAGGACATGCCTCAGGGACACCGAGCCGGCCAGGTACTGGAGGATGGAAGACCTATTAGGAAGAGGTAAACCACCTGGACTGGCGGCGCGCCAGCTCGAAGAAGAGGTGGCCGAATAAGACGTGGAGTCTGGAGGACATGCCTCAGGGACACCGAGCCGGCCAGGTACCGGAGGATGGAAGACCTATTAGGAAGAGGTAAACCACCTGGACTGGCGGCGCGCCAGCTCGAAGAAGAGGTGGCCGAACAAGACGTGGAGTCTGGAGGACATGCCGCCAGGGACACCGAGCCGCCCAGGTACCGGAGGATGGAAGACCTATTAGGAAGAGGTAAACCACCTGGACTAGCGACGCGCCAGCTCGAAGAAGAGGTGGCCGAATAAGACGTGGAGTCTAGAGGACATGCCTCAGGGACACCGAGCCGGCCATGTACCGGAGGATGGAAGACCTATTAGGAAGAGGTAAACCACTTGGACTGGCGGCGCGCCAGCTCGAAGAAGAGATGGCCGAACAAGACGTGGAGTCTGGAGGACATGCTGCCAGGGACACCGAGCCGCCCAGGTACCGGAGGATGGAAGACCTATTAGGAAGAGGTAAACCACCTGGACTAGCGGCACGCCAGCTCGAAGAAGAGGTGGCCGAACAAGATATGGAGTCTGGAGGACATGCCTCAGGGACACCGAGCCGGCCAGGTACCGGAGGATGGAAGACCTATTAGGAAGAGGTAAACCACCGGGACTGGCGGCGCGCCAACTCGAAGAAGAGGTGGCCGAACAAGACGTGGAGTCTGGAGGACATGCCGCCAGGGACACCGAGCCATATAGGGCTCAAATCGGAGTTCAAACAAAATAAGGTTGAAGATAAAACCTGAGGTTTTCCTTATTTAGATTTACACGTTTTCATTAATTGATTGAATACCTTTGTTTGACCATTTGAAACCTTATTTAGATTTACACGTTTTCATTAGTTGATTGAATACCTTCGTTTGACCATTTGACGAACAGGTCGAATGTATTACCAAATTTTTAGATGGCAATTTTGTAGGAAGTGGCACAAATTTAGTTGGCCACTCTCAGCCATTTTTAGGATAAGTAATCAATTCTCTTTCTGTTATTTTTGGCATTTTTATTTTCTTCCAACAACTTCCCATCAAACGATTTCCTCTCACCAGATTTCACTTGCTGATTATCGAAAAAGAACACTCCCTTTCTCAACCGTTCGGCCCCACCGTACTTGGCCCTCATCTCGCTCTCTAACTGCCAGGTTGCTTCCTCAATGCGATGGGTATTCCATACCACCTTGACAAGTGATATCTCCTTGTTTCTAAGCTTTTTTTGTGGCTACAATCCCTCAAAGGAAGATTTGCATACTCAATTACATGAGAAGGATCTGGGGTGTACCTACGCAACATAGACACGTGGAATACGTTGTGAACAATAGCTAGAGTAGGAGGCAAGGCTAGTTGGTACGCCACAGGACCAACTCTCTCCAGGACATCGAAAGGACCGATAAATCTTGGGCTCAGCTTGTCCTTCTTCCTAAACCTCATTACCCCTCTCATGGGTGCCACTCTTAAGGATGTGATCACTAATGACAAATTCTATAGCTTTGCGTCGCGTGTCTGCATAACTTTTTTGTTGGCTCTGTGCAGTCTGAATTCGTACTCTGATCTTTTGCGCTGCTGCATTCGTTTGTTGGACTAATTTTGGCCCTAATAGTTGTCGCTTTCCCACTTCTTCCCAAAAAGTTGGAGACCGACATCTTCGCTCATTCAAGGCCTCAAAAGGTGTCATCTGTATGGTCATCTGGTAACTATTATTATATGAAAATTCTATAAGGTGCAGGTATTCGTCCCAACCATAGGCAAAGTCAATCACGCATGCTTGTAACATGTCTTCTAGGACCTGATTCAGCCACTCGGTTTGGCTGTCAGTTTGAGGGTGGAACGCTCTACTGAATCTGAGTTAGGTCTCCATTGCTTTTTGCAAACTTTTCCAAATGTTGGAGGTAAAATATGAATCTCTATCTGACACAATAGAGACTGGAATCTCATGCAATCTGACAATTTGTTCCAAATATAACTTTGCCTATTTATCCCCTGTGTAAGTAGCCTTACCTGGGATAAAGTGGGCAGATTTCGTCAGTCTATGAATAATCACTCACATAACCGTGTATCCCTTCGAGGTCTTGGGTAGTCTGGTTACGAAGTCCATGGCTATATCCTCTCACTTCCACTATGGGATGTCTAGGGGTTGTAGTAAGCCTGAGGGTCTCTATCTAGGGACCTTCACCTGTTGACAAGTGAGACATCTACTAACTTTGAGGGCAACATCTCGCTTCATCCCTGGCCACCAATAACACTTCTTCAGGTCATGATACATCTTGGTATTACTAGGGTGTACTGAATACAGAGATTCATGTACTTCAGTCAGGAGGTCTTCTTTGATCTGTCCATCTACAGGGACACATAGTCGCCCCTGCCATAGTAATCCTCCTTCGGAAGACATAGTAAATCCTTCCTCCCTCTCTACCTCATCCTGTTAGCAAATCAAGTACAAGCGAGGGTCATTGCACTGAGCATTTATGATTCGCTGCCTAAGATCTGGCTGGACCCTAAGTTGACTCAATCTTCCTATTGCACCTCTTGCCATTACTTCTATTCTAGCTTTTGTCATATCCTCCTGCAACGTATACTCCCTTGTAATTAACGCCGAAGAGTGAGCGGTCTTTCTACTCAGAGCGTCAGCTACGTTGTTAGCTTTACCTGGGTGAAACATTATTTCAAGGTTATAGTCCTTGACCAACTCCAACCAGTGCCTTTGTCTCATGTTGAGTTTCTTTTGAGTGAAGAAGTATTTCAGGCTCTTGTGATCGGTGAAAATTTGTATATGCTCTCTGTATAGGGAGTGTTTTCATATCTTAAAAGCAAATACTATAGCGGCAAACTCCATGTCCTGCGTCGGGTAGTTTCTCTCGTAATCCTTTACCATTCTACAAACTCCATTTCTGTCTCGAAGCATTGGCTACGACTTTGCCATTCTGCATCAGGACACAATCTATGCCTTTTCCTGACGCATCACTATAGACCACAAAATTGTCTGAGCTATCTGGTACTACAAGTATCGGCGCTGTAACCAGTTTGTGCTTGAGTTTCTTGAAACTTTGCTCACATGCACTATCCCATAGAACATCTTTTCTTTCCTCGTTAGTTGTGTGCGACTGGCGTTGGAGAAATCCTGAATAAATCTTCTATAGTATCCAGCTAAACCTAAGAAGCTCCTCACTTTGGTTGCTGAGGTAGGTCGGGGTCAATCTATAATTATCTCGACTTTGGTTGGATCCACTGATATGCCCTTTCCGGACACAACATGCCCCAAGAAGGTCACTTCTTGTAACCAGAATTCACACTTGAAAAACTTGGCATAAAGTCGATATGCCCTTAGCCTTGACAACACTTGACGTAAATGCACTTCATGCTCCCCGCCAGTCTTGGAGTATACTAATATGTCATCAATGAATACTATGACAAACGTATCCAGGAAGTCCTTAAACACACTATTCATAAGGTCCATGAACGTTGTTGGGGCATTCGTCAAGCCAAAAGACATCACAATGAACTCATAATGATCATATCGACACCTGAAAGCCGTCTTGGGGATGTCGTCATCCTTGATCCTCAACTGGTGGTACCCTGATCGCAGATCAATCTTCGAAAATACTGATGCACCTTGTAGTTGGTCAAACAGATCATCAATGTGAGGCAATGGGTATTTGTTTTTTATTGTTACTTTATTCAATGTTCAGTAGTCAATGCACAATCTCAAGATCCCGTCTTTCTTCTTGACAAACAGTATTGGGCCCTCCATGGCGACACACTGGGCCTTCTAAAACCTCGATCTTCTAGATCTTGTAACTGCTCTTTAAGTTCTTTTAACTCGGCAGGAGACATCCTGTACAGTGCCTTGGATATTGAGGTGGTACCTGGCTCCAGCTCAATTGCAAAGTCTTTGTCCCTGATTGGCAGTAACCCCGACAGCTCTTCTGGAAACACATCCACGAACTCCTGTACGACAGGCACATTTATCACACTGCTTGTACCCCGCCTCATGTCTGATACGCTTGCCAACTAAGCCCAAGCTCCTCGATCAACTAACTTTCTTATTTTTAGAGTAGAGATAATCCTTGGGTTGTTTTGAGAATCCACACCCTTAAACTTAAAGCTTTGTCCGTTAGGTGGCCTAAGGATTACCTCTCTAGCCCTGAAATCGATAATTACGTGGTTCTCGATCAGCCAGTCCTTGTCGAGGACACGTCGAAATCACTCATGTCAAGAACAATTAACACTACCTTCAAAGGTTACCCTGCTATTACTATTTGACTTGCTCGCACTCTCTCATCAGTTACTAAAATTTTCTCTAACGGCATAGACACCGACAATCGGTAACCTAAGGGCTCTAGTCCTAACCGTGCGTATCTTACAAAGGTACTAGATGTGAACGAGTGTGTGGACCCAGAGTCAAACAATACAAAAGCATGAAAGCCAATTACTAGTAAGGTACCTGTCACCACGGTGTCCATGTTATGTGCTCCTTTCCCGATAGTTGCCCTAGCAGTACCACGATTTTGCACCATGCCCCCTCTGCCTCCTTGGCGTGACCCTAATGCTCTATTCTCCTCTTGACGCCTCCTATGAGGGCCATCAACTTTCTTATTGCCGCTCTTACCGCAATGAAATCATGCATCAAAACCTGCCCTGTGTCACAATCTGCAATACGATTGTGCCCCAAGTAAGTCTCAAAGATGATGACTAAGTTAAGTGGGGGAGAATATCACAACCATACTATGAAGAGAGTAGGTTGTGACCTTCACGTCGTGACAAGCAAAGCGGCATCCCTCAAGAGACGCCCATCTGGCCACATGTGGGCCAATATAGAAGAGTGTCATAATGCGATCGAGGAGGACAGTGCATCATCCAACACACCACCACACGAAGTGGACATTGAAGACAAGTTGAGACATAAGCAAGATAGAGACAACGAATAGACAAGAGGGGCAAAGATAGGCTTGTTGAAGGGTCTCAACAGTTAACGGCATTATAAAGTGAGAGTGATTTTCTTCATGGTCCGATCTTATGCAATACTCATCGCATAGGACGCCCCTACTCACATGTCTCCACATGTACAATTTAGTTATCACATTGTTTGTATCATATACAAGAGTGGGCCGCATCCATAATGTCTCCAGAACAAGATACTCAACCTTATCTCTATACTATAGATCATTTTGACTATATACTTGAACTTGATCCACTCTTATGTCTCTACATATAGTTCAAGTAATCATACTATAGCTAGAGTGTTCTTAGTTTGTTGGATTTAGATTAATGATCGTAAAGTCCACTTTATTCAATAACAATCTTTACTGAATAAACATCAATAATAATTTTATTGAAAACAGAATATGTTTTTGTTTACAAACTATGAGTTTTAGGACATAAAACCCAACAAACTCCCACTTGGACTAAAACTCTAGTGGGGTTTTATAATGTTGAGTAGAGAGAAAGACATAAATACAATGAACTAGGGCATCACATACCCATGCATTTTCTCCCACTTACTCTAGATTACATAACTCGTAGTCCTAGACTCACAAGGTGCCCTTCAAACACTTTAGCCGTGAGGGACTTTGTAAATGGACCAACAATGTTCTGCTTTGAAGCTATCTGTGTGATGATCACATCTCCTCATTACACAGTCTTCCTTATGAGATGATATTTGCGCTCAATATGTTTTCCTCGCTTATGGCTTCTTGGTTCTTTAGAATTTGCAACTGCTCCACTGTTATCACAATAAAGAGTGAAAGGCAGATACATATTTGGAATGACTTCCAAATCAGTTAAGAACTTCCTAAGCCATACTGATTCTTTCGCTGCTTCACAAGCAGCAACATACTTAGCCTCCATGGTGGAATCAGCAATGCAACCTTGCTTTATGCTTCTCCATATTATTGTTCCTCTGTTTAGAGTGAAGACAGATCCTGATGTTGGTTTCCTCGACTCTACATCGGTCTGAAAATCTGAGTCAGTGTACCCTATAAGGATCAAATCCTTAGTGCCATACATTAGCATATAATATCTCGTTCTCCTAAGATACTTGAGAATATTCTTAACGATAGTCCAATAAGCACGTCCCGGATTGAACTGATATTTGCTGACAATTCCCACAACATAGCATATGTCGGTTCAGTACATAGCATGACATACATCAGACTACCGACTGCTGATGCATAGGGAATATGTCTCATATCCTCAACTTCTTTAGGTGTCTTAGGACTTTGTTCTTTCGACAAATGAACTTCGTGCCTGAAAGGTAATAATCCTTTTTTTGAGTCCTGCATCTTATATCGAACCAACATTTTTGTCAATGTACGACTCCTGAGACAATGCTAGTGTTTTGTTATTGTGATTTCGAACAATTTGGATTCCAAGAACAAACTGAGCCTCTCCCAAATCTTCATTTGGAATTGTGTTGCTAGCCAATGTTTAATGTCAGTCAGAAACCCCACATCATTCCCAATGGGTAGGATATTGTCAACGTACAACACTAGGAAAACTACTGTAGAGTTGACTATATTCTTGTAAACACAAGATTCGTCAACATTTTGTTTAAAGCCATAAGATTTGATCGCAGTATCAAACCTTATATTCCAAGATCGAGATGCTTGCTTCAACCCATAAATGGATCTTTTAAGCTTGCAAATCTTTTGCTCGTGATCCTGTTCAATGAACCCCCCTGGTTGAGCCATATAGTACTCTCCTCAAGATTTCCCTTTAGAAAGGTTGTCTTAATATCCATTTGCCAAATTTCATAATCATAAAATGTGACAATGGACAAGAGTATTCTAATCAATTTAAGCATAGCAACAAGAGAGAAGGTTTCTCCATAGTCCACCCCCTCTCTTTGGGTATAACCCTTTGCTACAAGTCGAGCTTTAAAGGTCTGGTACCTTTCTGACTTGGTCTTGTTTCCTCTTGTAGATCCATTTGCATCCAATAAGTTTTACCCCATCTGGTTGATCTACAAGTTCCCAGACTTAATTGAAGTACATTGACTCCATTTCAAGATTCATGGCTTTGATCCACTGATCTCTATCTTTATTATTCATTGCTTTTTTATAGGTCAATGGATCCTCAACGCTATCATCAGATATGATGACCTGTGTTTCTGCCAAACCCAAGTAACGATGGGTTGAGTTATAACCCTCCCACTACGTCGAGGCACTCTCAACTCTTGAGAATAATGTGATTGACTAGAAGTGCCAGCTCCATCAACAACTCTTGTTGAAGGACCAACCTGATTAACAACTCTTTTTGTTTTATCAGTAGCTTCTTTAGAAATCTCACTCAATACTAGTTTGCTACGTGGTTGATGATTTTTTACGTGGTCTTCCTCTAAGAATGTAGCGTTTGTTGATACAAACACTCTATTTTCTTGAGGGTCATAAAACAGACCACTTTTCGTCTCTTTGGGGTATCCTATGAGTAGACATAATTTTGAACGATGTTCTAATTTCTTGAGGATTTGCACCAACACATGTGCTGGCTATCTCCAAATCCTGAAGTGACGTAAACTACCTTTACGCCCTCTCCATAACTCATAAGGTGTTTCTGAAACACTCTTAGAAGGAACCATGTTCAAAATATATGCAGCAGTCTCCACTGCATATCCCCAAAACGAACCAAGTAATTGAGCAAAACTCATCATAGACCAAACCATGTCTAACACAGTTCTATTTCTCCTTTCTAATACACCGTTCTGTTGAGGCGTACCAGGGGCTGAGAGTTGAGACGTTATTCCATGTTCTATCATATAGTCCTGGAATCTTAAGTCCATATACTCTCTACCTCGATCTGATCGAAGTGTTTTAATAGTTTTTCCCAATAGATTCTCAACCTCAGTCTTATACTCTCTGAACTTTTCAAGAGCTTCGGACTTGTGACGCATTAGGTAAATATAGTCATACCTTGAATAATCATCAATAAAACTGATGAAATATTCATACCCTCCTCGTGCTTTGACATTCATTAGACTACAGAGATCTGTATGCACGAGTTCTAAGATTTCTTTGGCTCTATAACCTTTTTTGGACAAAAGTCGTTTAGTCATTTTACCCTCAAGACAGGACTCACATGGAGGTAAAGAGTTATCTTCTAACTGATTTAGAAGTCCCCTTTTAACCAATCTCCCAATCCTATTGAGATTAATGTGGCCTAGTCTTAAGTGTCAAAGATAGGTATTAGGAGAAATCTTTTGTCATTTATTTTGAGTTTCAGCTGTTTTAAACATCACGGTATTTAAAATAGCTTTTGTTTCGCTCGATTTCAACATATATAAGTTGTTTTCTAGTTTTGCAGAACAAATATGAATACCTCTTTTGCAAATGAACACTTCATTGATTTCAAAAGATACTTTATACAATTGTTCTAATAAACAAGAGATAGATATTAGATTTCTTTTTATTCGAGGAACAAAAAGTACATTATCTAATATAATGAATCTATCTCCAAAAACCAACTTTAAATTTCCTACTGATCTTACTAAGATAACTTCTCCTGATTCAACCCTGAGTGTTATCTTGCCTACCGCAAGCATTCTCCAAGAACTAGTTTCCTGAAAAAAAGAACAAATATGATTAAGGGCCCTTGAATCCAGTATCCAAGTTGGGTGATCATACTCTACTAAATATATTTCTACAACTAGTAAATCATATTTACTTTGTTGTGCCTTTTCAGCTTTCTTCTCTACAAGGTATTTTGGGCAGTCACTTTTCCTATGCCTGTTTTCATTACAATGGAAACATTTTCCATTATCTGCATTTTGAACCTTGTGTTTGCAGTCAGTAGGAATCTTATCTTTCCCCTTACCCTTTTTGTCATATCATCCCAAACTATTCGGTTTGCATTTGAGCTGGGGTTTAGGAGACATTCCTCAGTTAAAACAAACCTCAAATCATCATTTGCAAGTATTGTGTTTCGGTTTGATTTTTTTGTTGCGTAATTGTCACCGTTTAATTTCTCAAAAGCGAGTAAATGTACTATTGAGCTTAACATGCTGAGATTTAAAACAAATTCTATTAGTGAATTGACTTAATCCTTTTTTTTAATCCAATCAGATTTAGCAAATATAATAATGTACAAAAAATTATTAATTTGCAACGATACTTTAGTGAGTTAGAGCAATTGCTACCGAGGGGCAATCAATCACTCCTTCACTAGACCAAGACATTCTTGACTGAAACACTTATCCCTGAATAACTCTTATTCCTATAGTGTTTTAGTTATCGCCCCTTTGGTCTAGAATATACTAACTCTTAGTAATTCTTCGTAAGTGTGACCCACTATTTTCAGACCTTAGAGATCGGCCCCAACAATGCTATCGAATGAATAAGCCAAAGTTGGGAATGGACCTAAGAAATCCTATCCATTTCTGGAGTTTGCGTTGTTTCGACTCCCATGTTAAGACCCTCCGAATGGGTAGTTGCTTTAGGGCAACATGCAGGCGAAACATGGGAATCTCACGGTGCAACCTAGTGGTGGAGACCATAGGATGTGTTGATATACTTCATTCTCCCACTTACTATAAATACTTTCTCTATTCACCTTGTTATTGACTCATGCAAATACTTCCGAATGGAGGCCGCTCCCAGGGCGGCACGAGGCCGAGCATGAATCTCACGGTGTGAATTTTCAAGAGAGCGTGAAAAAGAAAACGATGTATCTCATATACCTTTTTCCTCCCACTAAGTATTTTAGACGGTTGGGTATACTTATTACTTAGGTATATTTTGGCTAATTAAATATAACCTAAGTCTAGGTGATTTTTTCAAGTATAACATTTATATTGGATTTTTACCTATGATGTTTAGGTGATTTTTCATTTTTTTTAAACAAATCCTTACATCACTCACGCATGCTCATAAAACTGGGCTAACTAAGCTCAAGTATTGGCTCGATCTCCAGGAAGCAGGTGTTCCGTAAACCGTCAACTTAAGTACCTCCAGCCTTAGACAAGATCGTGCTAGGTGAGCTTTCTTGTAACCATAGTTTTACAAGATTTCGACCTATTTTAACTATTAAAATTGATCGTTTTTTGTTGTTAACCTTAAGTGAGCATGCATTTATCTATGTTATAGATTTTAACATCTATCTCATTTTATGACGTTGAAAATAACCTATAACATGCATCTAACATGCTTTATATAACAATTATATAATCATCTATTCCATGCAATAATATAACAATTTATATCTATCACTCATGGAACCCTAAACATGCATACTATACATTATAACACTTATAACATACTTGTAATGCATGAAACATGTTTAGCCTATGGTAGGATTTTAAATCTATATGACATACTTTATGCATATACATTTTCTATTTAATTAAAACATACATTCATAATGCATAATTAATTAAACACACTAAAGTTGATTGGTTTTGACATTTTAAAGCAAGCAATTAACTAAATTATTACATTAATAATTAAAAATAACTTGAACCGTTGCCGAGGATCACGAACTAGCCGAACCAACCCTTAAAAACGTTGAACCGAACCCCAACTGGCAGAAAAACACCCCAACTGCCTCTTCCATCTTCTTCTTCGGTTCAACTTGCTACCTCTTCCATTTTCGATCAATTACAACCTAAAATGGATTCTAAAGACTCCATAAAAATTACTGACCTTTCTTCACTTATTAAAGCCCATACACATTAGGCCAATTACAATAATTGTATCAAATGACAGCATAAAAAAATGTCAAAACCATATACATCCACTTTAGCAACTAGAAAACTTCATTCATGAAATGGTACCCACCATGCTCAAATTAATATAAATAAAGTGCCTAAAACTTGCTTTGATACCAATTGACGATGTTACTATAACAGTGCGGAAGCAATTTGGATTTTAGGCACTCTAAGTACATCAATTATAGTAAATTAGCTAGCATGTTCAAAAGCATTAAAACTCAATGAGTTTGAATACTAACCTTTTGTAGTTCAAATTCCTTTTTCCTCACGAACCAGTTTCGAACCACCACTAGTGTTTTCACTACTATTCTCCTGCCTTAGAACGGGATTGTGGAATCCGGTGAGTGACTAAACTTGATAGGAATTTAGTATATGTAAAGAGAGAATTTTGAGAGATTTTCTCAAAGTTTTTCAAGAAGAATTTCCATGTACGTTGACCACTCTATTTATAGAATCATATTTGCATGTTGCAAATTTGAGATTACCAAATTTTGACACTCAATATTTCACTAATTCAAGCGTGGATTTTTCCATTAGGTGAAGTCACCATTTTGACTTTCTTTATTTTAATTCAACAATTAATTTAAATAATTAATTTCAAATCAAAATAATATTAAATGATTAATTAAACAATTTAATTAATATTTAACATTAAATCAAATGTCAATCCCAATCAATTCCGGCACATATTGATTATGAATCCTTATTCATAATTAAAATATTTAAATCTTATTTAAATATCTCCAATTCTCTCTTTTTGTTTAATTCATAGTTTAAACAAAATGCGGTTAAATATATCGTATATATTTAGTGTATATTCCCTAATTTGAATTCGAACACTTCGAACTCACTCGTCACGTTGTTCTAAGGTTTAGTCCGATATGAGCTAGCAGGGGGACCTAATGAACCTACAGATCATGTGCTCCAATGATCCGAGATTAACCGGCTAAACTCATTAACCTTGTTAACCAACATTCGTTAACTACTAGGACACTCCACTGTAGCCTAGTAGTTGCACTCCCCTCACTATAGATATATTTCTGTCCATTTGATATAACAATGATTAATAAGTCGATCCTTCACAGGTTGTTCGTAACTAGAGCTGGGTCAATTTACCGTTTTACCTCTAAAGTTACTTCTTGTTTCTTAAGTCCCACTGATCCTCTAATGAACAATTGGTTTGTGGTCTAACCACCAAACCGAATCCCTCTCGAGTCAATGAGAGGGTGGGGCCTCTTGTACAAGACCTAAAGCTAGTACTTAAGGGAACAACCTCTCTACTATCCCTAAAAACGGGTAGGAGTGAATTCCATCTTACACCCTATGTCCCCAGCTATTCACCCAGTCTTACCCCTGAAATGGGAGGCTTATTGAGTCGGCGAACTCGAGCCACTCTCACCCATGCAAATATAAGGATAATTCCGAATAAACAAGAGTTCATAGTTAGCTCAGGATTAAAATCGAGTTACTTATGTCATCGAATGAAAAAATCAGTCTCAACAGTAAATGACATTATAAAGTGAGAGTGATTTTCTTCATGGTCCGATCTTATGCAATACTCATTGCATAGGACGCCTCCACTCACATGTATCCACATGCACAATTTCGTGATCACATTGTTTATATCATATACAAAAATGGGCCGCATCCATAGTGTCTCCAGAACAAGATACTCAGCCTTATCCCTGTACGACTATATACTTGAACTTGATCCACTCTTATGTCTCTACATATAGTTCAAGTAATCATACTATAACCAGAGTGTTCTTAGTTTATTGGATTTAGATTAATGATCATAAAATTCACTTTATTCAATAACAATCTTTACTGAATAAACATCAATAATAACTTTATTGAAAATCGAATATGTTTTTGTTTACAAACTATGAGTTTTAGGACATAAAACCCAATAGATGCGAGTTCAGACTACGTCACTTGGAACGCAACGTAGGCTAAGATTGTATCGCTGGGAACATATGAAGTTTTAAACACAGGTTGTCAGGTTCATGTCTTGTACCGTAAATCTTAGGGGGAGTGTATTGGAGAACAAACCAAGAACATAGAAAATAACCAAGAATGAGACATCAATGAAGAACTAGAACATGAATTAAGTCCAAATCAAGGTTGAAACCTCATAATCCAAGGACAAAAATCCTCAAGCTAGACCATGCAAGAACTCATAACTTAAGAACAAAACGTAAGGGCAGAAGTACTTGCAATAAGAACCAAAACAAGTCAAAGAAGGAGTGTAGTGCCTACCATCTCAAGGACTTGATTAAGAGCCTACAAATAGGCTACTCACTGAGTCTTTGTACTCGGTCCATGTTTTTCATGTAAATAAGAAGTTGGCTGAGGTTGAAAGCGGACTTTGGAGCAAGTGTCATAGACAAGTCTCAACCATCGTCCTCAAACCTTTTCATTTTAAAATATTTGTATTTGTTCCTTATTTTGTGTTTTAACTATTCAAGTATGAACTCTATTTTAATATAATATAAATATATTGTATATTATGTTTTAAATTCTCCTTGTCTTATTTCGCGAAAATTTTGCCTACCTTTTCACACCATCGAGCCAATCCTTAAGCCACGACTCTTGTAAAAACGGGTAGAGACAAAATTTCTTCCTCTCATCATAAATATATAATAATTTGAGAAGATAAAACGTTGCCACTAATTATACGTGCAAAAGATTTAAGGGTATAAACCCTTCCTACTATATGCATAAGATCTGACCAGAAGAAGGAAAGGATAACTCCATCAAGCCTCAATATAGGCGGAACCTAACATTCAATGCCGATTAAGGTCGTTTCTATCTTTTAAGTTGTATCTATTTGCCTCGGTTCTACAAAATACTATTCAAAGTTGAAAGGGATAGAAATATTATTTTAATTTATTATTATTATTATTTTTTTATTCTCAAACCTTTTCATTTTTTGGTTAAGGGTAAAGTTGATTTTTTACCATAGTCCAGTGGTTAGGACATTGGACTCTGAATCCAGTAAAATGAATTTCGAGAGCGACTGAATGATGAGCATTGAGCTTTAAATTTTTGGGTATTTCATTCTTTAAGTTTCTTCCAAATTTAAGATTTATTGTCCATCATTTAATTCCAAACAAGCTCCTACATGTTCTAAATCGAATTACCTACAAATTTCATGAAAGAATCGAGAACCTAGAGTGCCTGAATCTGACCTATTCCCTCAATCTCACCCACCATTAACACTAAGGAGGAATGCTTGAAAATTCAATCCATACTTGCACACGATGAGTGTCCAATGACTAATTCTCAAGACCATGAAGTCTAATAAGTTATTAGAACGAAAGTAATTGAAGATTTTATAGAATCTAAGTTAGTTTTAAGGAATTTGGGGGAAACTTCAAATTTCTTTTCTATGGTCCTTCTTAGTTTTGATTAATCGTTCTTTAGCTGGTTGGCCAAAAAAAGGGAAAATCGAGGGGAGTTGAGGCCTTAGAAAGTTTGACTAAGGACTCGAGCGTCTTGATTTGGAAATTGGACTCACAAATTTGTCCCACAAATTTGACTAAGGAATCTTGAATAGTATGTGGTTGACATACAAGAGTATCGTATTCAAGTAATAAACAAAGGATCTATAGTATTTAGATAAGATTGGGTGCCTTATCTGGGTAACACTATTGATAAGGCCCACTTTGTAATCGTTACAAATGATTTGATTCAAATCGTTCATGTGGAGACATGTAAATGAGGTATCCTATACAATGAGTTTGTATAAGACTGACCAAAGAATATTTTATTTCTTTTTATAAATCTGTTAATTGAGAAGATTAATATTGCACATGATGATCATATGCAACTCGATCTTAATTTTGACTGATGATCATATGCAACTCGATCTTAATTTTGACTGAGTTATGAACTCCCTGTGAGGACTTGTCCTTTAATTTACATGGGTGAGAATGACTCTTCTAGCGATTCAATATGCCTACAATTTTGAGGACTTTGACCAAATAGAGAGTTAGATAGCATAATATCATGATATAGAATTTACTAATTTCCATATAAAGAAAGTGATGAGTTGTTCTAGTAAGTACTGATTTTGGAACTTAATAATGGGCCCTACTCTCTTATTGGCCCGATAGAGACTTGGTTTATGATTAGATCATAACTAAATTATTCATTAGAGAATTAGTGCTACTTAAGGTGAAAGATCGACTTACTTATAATGATTATATCAATGGACATAACTTATCCTAAGATGCATAAAAGTGCAACTATAGGTTTATAGTGGAGTGACCTATAATTAATGAATGAAAATTGATTAATTAAAGAATTTAATTAATTAATTTTGTATCATTAGACCTTATAACTCCATGAGATCCCTAGTAACGCTAAGAGAAATTTGAAGGATTGAAATTAATATTTAATATATTAGATATATTAAATAAGTTGAGAAAAATATTTAATTTAAAGAGTTGAAATTAATATTTAATTTATTAGATAGGTTAGATAAAATAAAAAAAGAATTATAATAATTCAATAAACATCAAGGTCCTATGGTCTAGTGGTGAGGACATTGGACTCTGAATCCAGTAACCCGAGTTCAAATCCCGGTGGGACCTATATCCTAATTATTTACAATAATCATTTAGATATTTTTGAAACGAAATGTTAAAAGGGGTTGAAATGATGTCTTGATACGATGACGTGGGACCCCACTAACCTGACAAACAATATAAAGTAATTTTGCAAATCAAGTCCTTACTTTTACGGCGTAATTAAATTCGGCCGCCTATTTTATGTTGATTTCATTTCGCTATCACTACATACTTCTGCTCGAGCAGCAATCCAGTTATCGTTTTCCTCTCTTTATTTCTCCGTTTTCTTTCCCTTTCGCCTCTCTCGGTCATCTTCTACCGACGAACTCAAGCGACTTTTACAGACTCATTAAGCTTTCTCCGATCTTCACTCGTCTTGGTTTATGAGGTTTCATCTCTTCCTTCTCTCCCGTCTTTTCATCTTTCTTTCGTTAGGTCTGGCTTATGATTTCGATTCGGAGATTTGGTTCCATGGATCTGTTCGCTTTTTTCTTTTGGTCACTTGCGATTTCAGATTCGGCCTTTTTCATGCTCATTTTGCTCCCGGTTATGTTTTGTTTTGATTACTCTTTTTAATTCGTTAATGAATTTATCTTCTGGTTTGGATAACCTATCACCTTTTATTATTAATTTTTTTGATTTTTTTGGTCGTAGTGGATCCGCTTTCTAGGTTTATTCGGAAAAAGATTTGATAACTTACTTAGGGTTTAATCTTGAAAGAACAAATTCTATTTTTTCTTTTGATAAGAAAAGGCACATGATTTTTTTTAAAGCCAATGCTGTTCCCTTTTAACTTCTTAGTGCGACTTTCAATTTGTAAGTTCGATAAACGCCCCCTTGGTGATGGCGACATATTTTAAAATTTTTTAACGCGCCTCAGAGTAGCAGATATTTCCCCGAGTTGCGCTTTTTAATTTAAGTGAAGGAGGAAGCGCCTTTTTCGTTTCGCCAGTTACCCCCTCCCCCTTACAAAATGCACGCTATTTTTTATTCACTTTTGCTATGTACTTTGTTGTCTGACTCGTTTTTATCTTGTGTGGATCTTGTTTTCTTGTATATGCAGCTCGAAGGAGAAACCCACTCTTGGGTAAGCCTTTTTCTACTCTCATCATCTTCCATGTTGTGTGTTCTTTGTGTGGAGTTAGTTTCTGGTTAATTTTTTAAAACGTGATTGATGTGTTATTGCTTATTATTACGTTCTGACACTTGTGTCGATCATTCTCTCTTTGTAGTATTTGACCGTGGTTTTCTCAATTATTCCGGATGAATGGAGTTGTAGGGTTACTTGTGATAGATAAGTGAGGTCTTGTATTGTAGTAAGGAGCGGGTCAGTTAATAATGTCTGCACCTGCAGTCATTCAGAAGGATAAGAAGATAGGTTACATGAGTGTTCCCTTTCCCCTCAACTGAATGAGATCCCTAAGAAAAGAAAAAAAAAAGGATTCTTATACCTTGATGGTTACCTTACAGTATTTTCCATTATTTATTCTGTTTTTTACGTGGTCGGGTGGAATATATTTCCCATTTAATCAATGCTTTGCATTGTATCGTCTCATTCTTGATCAATAAGGCATTGTTTACTTTTACTGCTATTTGACCGAAATTGGTGTTGGTTTTTCTCCTTTTCTCTGGTAGTTACTATTTTAGAGTAATAAATTGTGTCTCTTATTTGAAAAAATGGATCGTAATATTACATTTTTTCTATCTATGTCTGACATTTGTGGATATGCTCTTTCCGTCCTAAAGATTTGTAGCTTTATGGTACAATTCCATTTGCTCTTATAATTGTGTTCCTGTTCCAGTTTTTAGTGTATGATGCTACTATTTAATTAGTCTGGAATGTTTTTTTTTTCTTTTTGTCTTCACTTGCATGATTGGGATGTTCTTGAAACATATTCTTGCATGATTGTGATATTTTTGAAACATTTTCTTGCTATCAATGATTGTCTTACTTATTTCCACCCTCTGATTGTCTAACGTGGCAGTGGCACGCGGATTAAGACCCGCAAACGAAATATTACGATACCGCTGGACCCTGCGTCCTTTTCTGATGCAGTGGTCCAGATTTATCTGGATAATGCTGGTGATTTGGTAATTGCTGCACCATCTTTCATGATAACCAATATAGTTTTCTGCATAAAGATGATGTTGATTGATTATTTATCAATCTGACCATGATTTTCTTGACAGGAACTCATTGCCAGGAACATTGAGTCTTCAGAACTTGACTTCTCAAGATACGGGGACACCTTCTTTGAGGTATTCATTTTGATGGTGTTATCACTTGCACCCTTTTCGTACTTGATACATTTTCTAATGTGAAACGCTTTTGAGGTTCATACTCAACTGCTAACAGATTCTTTTTTACTATGTAAAAGAAGAAAATAAATTTTCTGTGTGCAAAAGGGGAATTTACATCCTTCATGTCTGCTTGCCTTCTCCAATTCCCAAAAATTTTGCACCTTTGGTTCTCTTGCCTTCATTAGGTTTTCATAGACTCGGCAGATAGGAGACCCAGAGACAGAGGTCGGGTCATACTGCACTAGACAAGAAATAACTCGATGGATTACAGCTTTCCAAGATCAGCTGAATTAGAATCTCTACTATATTAAATGGTCTTACAGTTTCTATTGGCTTATTGGAACGTGGAATAAGTTTGTTCTGTTTATAGACTTTTAACGATGTGTTTGTTGGTTTTGCCAGTTTGATTCCTGGTAGCGATGATAATTTTTAGGCCTTTTTCTTTGTTGATGGAACCTACACTATTTCTCGATGATCGGTTATGGGCTTAAGATTAATCTCCCTAAATTAGCTAGTTGGTATTAATTGTAGTGAGGTGTGGATGGTTCAACTTGCTTCATATCTTATGCTCTATCAAGTAGTGATTGGGTTCTTAAAATTTGTTTGGCTCCTTGGAGTCCTATCCGAGACCCTAGCTTTATGGCATTTGATTGAGTAGTGAAGTTTCCTCTCACTTCTCTCACATTGTCTAGATGTTGATAATGCATATCAATTGATGGAATCTAGTAGCTGTAGGGCAAAAAGTAAGTCATTTTCTATTAGTTTATTTTAGTCTCTGGCTTCTGGCTTTTGGCTCAAAGTTGATGAAAAGAGAAGGTTTTCATGTTTTTTTAATCAGATTACTTTAGGGGAGCCAGTGCAATGATTGGGTGGTTTTCAGTTGAGTTTCTTCAAAGTTATCTGAGTTCTTTAAGAAGGTAAGCTATGATAAAGGCACTTAGGGTATTGTTTGGCTGGGGAAAATTTGCATGGTTGGAGTGCGGAGATTGCGACTTTATCAAATGAAGGAAAGAAAAGAAGTATAACAATTCTTTCCCATTGGTGTTTACAAGTGAGGACAGTGTGTATTTTGAGAAATGATATAAATTTGTCACAGGATATATGAAGATTAATGTCTTTAAGGGACGGGAGACAAGAATTTTGAAGCTATTTTTCTCATGCGATTTTGTCAAGCTGGAAAAGTTTGTGTCGGTTTAAGTTGGGGATTGTGTGATTATATTTGGGAGGCTTGAGAAGTTTTTTCCCTGGTTTCAGGCAGGATTGCATGACTTGTATTCTAGGAGGAGTTTATGTGTAGTATTTGTGTTTAAGTCTGGAAACTTCTTTTTCAACTATTTGTTAGTTTCCATTTGATATAATTTCTTTTTGCTTTCAATTAAAAAAAAATAGCACAAGAAAATAATAACCACAAAAGAACGTAGATGAGATCACAAGGAACACATTCTAGAAACTTGAGATGACTTTGAGTGATGTTTGGTCCTTCGTAAGATTCCATGTTTCTGTCTAGCTTTCGACGGTGAAGTCTTTTTATAATTATTCTTTCGGGCCTTATTTACTTGATTAGAGAACCTTGGCTCGTTTTTTGCAAGCTTTGTTTTTTGTTTGACCTTATTTTCTATCAATTTTTTCTCAATGAATGTTTGATTAATAAAGACAAAAGAGCTGGAAATAAGATCGACTCTTTAAGCTTCCTCAGTATGCCTAGGCTTCCATATAGAAATTCTCTAGTCTCTAAGTCGAATCACCTGGAAGGTCCTTAAATTGAACCAAATGGCGTGTGACACAAATTTTCTTTTGAGAGGACACTTGGATTGATCAAGCTCCCCTTCAGCTGTGTTTTTTGGATCTTTATGCAGTCACTTGCAGAAAATAGGCCTCCATCTTCGATTTGGGCCACCATGTAGTTTTTGGGCAGGGTTCCCTCTACCTCCTTAGGCTGTTCTTGTTCCTTTTGTCAATGAATTCCTTTAAAGTTCCTTTTCTAAATGAAACAAGAAAAGAAACAAAATTGAGCCCAATTGTGTTATCCTCAAAGATATCATTTTCATTTATGGGATGATAACCCACCGTGAATTATGAAGTTAGTGGATATTTATATGAAACTAAAATTTAGTTAATGAAAATATACCACCTAATCTTTTTAGAGAGATGACCACCCAAATCAAGATGTTCTTGATTTTAAATTTATGGGAGCTACTTCTCACTGCCAAAGAATGCCCAATTTATTTGTTTAATCTATCTATCTATCTATATATATTTCATTTTAACACTGTTTCTTTTATTTTCTTTTATCTGGAGTTGAGCAATTAATTTATGTGCGGAGATATCTCATCTCCCCTTTTCTTACATCTCTTTTGATTATGAAAGTTTGGTTCCTTATACAACTGTATAGCATCACTAAAATTTTCATTTATGGATTTATGCATTGATTTGGAAGTTCAGCTAATTGGCATTTGATTTCCACTAACATATGTTATACTTTCAGGTTATTTTCATTGGTGGTCGGACACAACCTGGGACAACAAAACCTGATGAAGGAGAGCGCCATCCATACTCTATAATTGAATGTGAACCTAAACGTGAAGCCATTCTACCATCTGTTATCTACATACAGAAAATTCTGAGGCGAAGGCCATTTCTCATTAAGTATCTTGAAAATGTTATGCGAAGGTTCCTGCAGTCACTTGAGTTTTTTGAGGAAAATGAGAGGAAAAAACTTGCAATTTTCACGGCCCTTGCCTTCTCACAGAAGCTCTCAGGCCTTCCTCCGGAGACCGTTTTTCAGCCATTGCTTAAGGATAATCTTGTGGCCAAAGGGCTAGTTCTTTCATTTATAACTGACTTTTTCAAGGAGTACCTTAGGGATAATAGCCTTGATGATTTGATTTCCATCCTGAAAAGGGGCCGAGTGGAAGACAATCTTCTGGAGTTCCTTCCCTCTGCTAAGCGATCTGCCGAGGGCTTTGCTGAGCATTTCACGTTAGTAAAATATTCAATTTACATAGTTGTTAGATCGTATATTTACTGTCCTTATTGTATTGCATAATTATTTTCATACCAATATTTTACATATTATGTGATTGTGGTAGTCTAAGTTACAAAATATAATGATTCTGATTGCTCTTGAATATGAGAATCATTATTCAATTTTGATGCTTGCATATTAAATCAATGACCTTTATTCTTCAGGAAGGAAGGTCTAGTACCCTTGGTAGAATACAATGCAAAGAAAATGTTTGATGTGAAGCTAAGTGAAATGAAATCTTCTTTAACAACCCAAATAGCCGAGGAAACTGACATTGCTGAAGTCATAGAAACTGTGAAGCACCGAATAAGAGATGCCAATTTACCTGATATTGAAGTGGTTCGAATTTTGTGGGATGTCATAATGGATGCTGTTCAGTGGTCTGGAAAGAACCAACAACAGAATGCTAATTCAGCTCTTCGCCAGGTAACCTTAATCACACACTATCATTATGTTCACTTGACTGAAACAGGTCTGCTGTTTGTTTCCCCCTTTTGTGTGTATGTGGAGAAGAAACCTTTTTATTTTTTTATTTTTTTATTTTTTTGGTTTTGTTTTTGTTATTTATAAGAAACAAAGAAACAAAGAGACCTTTTGTTTAACAAAGTGAATAAAAAAGGGAGTAAGATAAAGACAGATAGCCTGAGACTCCCCTTCACCAAAGGATATAACAATATTGCTCTCCAATCTGAAGGCCGAGATGACTAGTTACCAAAATCTCTAGCTAAAAAGTGCTTTATTTAACTAATTGGATGGATTTTTTATGAATTCCCCTTGGTCTTTGGGTGGCTATCCTTATTTCCGCTCATTGCGCAATGTAGCCAAAAAAATTCTTTCTAAACAAAGTCGTCTGCATCTCTAGGATCCTTTCTATACAATTCTCCGAAGCTTTTTGTAACCAAATACCTTATGAAATAGCGCACACACAAAATATTCTTCTAGAGAGTCTTCAAATTCCCATGGAATTGTATATTCCAAATTGTTTGAACCATGAAGCCTCTAAGGTACTGCAGAATGCATAATCTCACGTAAACGTCCTGAAAGGTAATAACCCAAGAGCGCATGATTTTTTGACCCTTGGATCTTCTTTCTTAATCAAATCTGAGGGTTAACTGTTCAATGTAAAAGGAATCAACATTCTTGAAACTGTACTATCTTAATCTTGAAGAATTGTTCTGCTTATGTATTGTTCATATAACCTAACGAAAGCTTCTATTCTCAAGTTGATGACCCTAAACCACTATCATAGCAGGAGAGAATAATTATTTGGAACTTGAGTTTCTCATGTTCTTCTGTCGTTTGGACAGACTTAGATTTCTTTTGAGCCTTGCTGTCCATCCCCCCACCCTCTCTCTCTCTTTTTGATAGGAAAGGAAAGAAGTATGGAATTAATCACAGGTCCCTTCCCAAAGAAAAACTTGTGAAGTACTGCCTTGTGTCTTGTTATAAAAATAATTTCTTGTGTCTTAAGGCACCAAAAGGAAGAAGTAAGCTTTATATAATTACAAAAGTTATGGACTAGCCTTACTCCTTCAAGACTGGAAGGCAGTGCTTCAATATTGCTGCCCATTGTCGTGATGCAAAATTTTTTTATGCCTTGGTAATTTATCAAAGTTAGTCTGAAGGTGATATATCCTCCTGTTTGAACTTCCTTACCTATCTTTGCAAAGTCTATTTCTTCTCTCCTATTCAGGGATGCTCTGAGTTTCTGAATCATCTTTAGGTAAACTAATGGAAAGTTGTTCTCCACACTCCTCTGGGATGGACGAGGGAGAGGCCCTAGGCGTCTCTATGTATCTCGATGAAATCAACTACCTACGTTTGATGAGGAAGTGACTGGGGCTGTGGTTAAGAAGAGGAATTGATGTCTAGAAAACGATCTTTCTACTGGCACGTAGGACTTCATTTATTTCATTTTTCCTCTTGTTCTCCGCACTTGCGAAAAGCTTTTTAAGTTTTGACATTGTTTTTGGGCTGGGCACACTCTGCTGTTGTTTTTTTGGAGGGTGGTAGTTAGTGAGCTTAGATAGAACAGGAGCTTTTTCAGGGGACTGAGGGTGAGTTAATTGAGGGTTTTAGTTTGTGAGCTTAGATAGAACGGGAGCTTTTTCGGGGACTTAGAGTGGACATCTATATAAATTTGGCCCAACTTGAGCACTCAAAGAAGCTTTCTCTAAGCCGAATTTTGTACTCACCAGACACTAGTGCCCTTTTGGCTGATTCTTATAAATGTTCTGCCTGCATCTCATTCAATTTGGATGTGAGTTTCGTTGTGCAATTGAAGCACATCTGTTATTTCTCATCTTTTATTACATCTATCTCTCTGTTGGAACTTTTGTTGAACATTTAGGCCTTGTTTGGTTACAATTTTGTTTCTCGTTTCTAAAGAAAAACAAAACTGCATCAGGTTAATTGTTTTTTAGTTCTGGTTCTTTATTTTTATTAAAAAAAGAACAGAAACATGTTTAATAATCATTTCTTGTTTCCCATTCTCTATAATTTTATATGAAAATTAGTTTTCAAAATTGAATATCCTAAATTTTTATGTTATAATGTTTTTATTTATGTCGGAAAAAAACTGAAAATAGAAAAAGAGATCTATTCATAAAAAACAGGGAACATGAAAGAAGATTGAGGGGGATTGACCTTTTGATTTTACACAGGTGAAAACATGGGCAGAATTGTTGAATACCTTCTGTAGCACAGGGAAACTTGAGCTGGAACTCATCTACAAAGTTCAGATGCAATGTTATGAGGATGCTAAGCTGATGAAGCTTTTCCCGGAAATTGTAAGATCTCTGTATGACCAGGATGTACTGGCTGAGGACACCATACTCTACTGGTTCCGTAAAGGAACAAACCCCAAGGGCAGGTAGGCCCAGGCCCCTATCATTTTACATAAATTTCTGTTCTAACTTCCAAATCCGTTGTGTTTGTGCTTGTTATTAAATCCTGCAATTGTAAATGCAACATTAACAGGCAGAGCTTTGTGAAGGCATTGGAACCTTTTGTGAATTGGCTGGAAGAGGCAGAAGAGGAGGAGGAATAATAGGTGGTGCAATCCCTGAAAGTCAAGTAAAACCATCTATTTTCTGAGCTCCAACTCGTGTGTTTCTTGTCTCAAGCTTGGTGTGTTCATGTACAATTAATGATATGGCTGATTTACTACCAATAATCTCAATTTAACGTTAATACTCTGGCTGCTGTTTGAGGTAATATTTCTTTTACTCTTGGTAATACTGAAAAGACTTTTAGCATATTGATTCTCTACTCTCATTTTTCTTTTATATATTGTAGTCTATGTTTAATTCGTATGTACTGTTCTGGGTGAGGGAGGAAGGGACTTTAGTTTCGCTACCCACTAAATTAAGACCAGAGAAAGGGAATACAAATAACAATCACAAAACTTGGTGATTTGGTAAAGCTGTTATTAATTAGTGATGGATGTTTAAGACACAGATCCAAGTATTTTGAGGAAAAACGTTCAGGTAAAAAGCTAACCCAAAAACCCCCCAACTTCAAACACAATAATTATCACGAATCCATATCGATAGAGCATGTTAGAGAATCATGATGATTAATAAGTAGAATAAGTATTCTTAGTCTACTAATCCATGCGAAACTCATGACCGTGCCCTGTGAACTAAGTTTGGAATAATGAATATTTATAACCAAAGAGTATAACTAGAGAGTTTAGTTGACAGACCACATTTGACCGAGAGCGAATCTTACATGCAAGTCCAAAATTTGTCTTATATAGAGCCAACCGATAAATAAAGAGGTCCTAGTATATTTGACTAGGAGCTAAGGTATTGGTTAGATAGAGGATAAGACCAAAAAACTAAAAATAACTGGTTAGGAATAAAACTTAAGTATATTGGAATGTTAATGCAATTTGTTAATGATAAGTTAGTTGTCCATCAAAATTATTTTTAATTTTTCTTTCTAGATAAATGTGATGTAATGCGATTGAGACGACTATGCGACCGAGTTGGAGACTTAGGGATCCTACCTAGATCTGAATCTCTTTAGATTGTATTTACTTTTGTTTTGAAACTTGTTCCCATAACTTGATTGTAAATAAATGTAAATTATGTTTGCTTTTGTAATAACATAATATAAAATATGAAAACGTTTTTTTAAAATATAATTTATGTTAGTAGTAATAAGAGTGAACCAAGCTTTTCGACGAGCAAATGTTACATGAAATTTATATTTAACATATCATTTAAGTTTTAAAATTTTAATTTTGTTAGGGAGTGTAAATTTTAATTTTGAGGGTAGACAAAATTTTGAAATTAATGTTTGCATATTTAAGGAAATGCTCGTGTTTAACATTATGTTTTCTTACATTTAAAAATATTTTAAAGCACTTATCAATTAAAATAAGTTCTCACTTTGATTATTTTAGTATATGTACGTTTAAAATGTTCCGTGTTTAAATTTGACCTATTTTGATTTATACACTTTTTAAATACGACCACCCGAATTTCTATTTATTTTAACCTACCTTTTATAAAAAATAGAATTCATTTAATACATATTTATTACTATATTTTAAGAAGTTTGGAAAATAAAATGAAAGTATAGTTCTCACTTAAAATAACTTTTAGACATTTGTAGTAAGTTTATTATGGTAGGCGTTGCATTAGAGCATTTCATATGTTACTATTTCCATGTTTCAACGTTATCAAAGTACTGTTAAATCATGTCTAGTCAGATTAATCTAACACGTTAAGAATATATTTTTCGTGGATGTTACAATCAGAATTGAAAAAAAAAAAATGCAAGGATTTCGGAGGACGCGTAAATATCGGTGGTGACGGCGGAATTTTTGGATCCCACCCGACCATGACTTTGCAAATCGTCCACAGACGTGCCCTCCCTCCTCCGGTCATTAGCAACGCCTCAAAGTTCCTGCAGAGAAGAAGATAGAAGGAAATCAAGAGAGAGAGAGAGAGAGAGAGAGATAATCGAAGTTCTGGCAACGCGCCGACGAGATACCTACAATCCCACACCGAGCAAACCAAATCGAAAACACCCCTCCGGCCTAATATCCACCCACACTGAGCAGCCAAACCAGGTGAGGAAGAAAGATCCATCGGATTCGGGCCAGACCCACGGTCCAACGAAACTGGCCTACAGCCTAAGTACCTGCGGTCCAGCCCAGTAAGCCGAGGCCCAAAGAGCAGTCCGACCTAGTAGCCTTTCGCAGCCGACGACCTGAACTGCAACCCAAACCAGACTGCAGCCCTCTCCCCAACCCTCAGCGCCTGAGCGACGTGGCTCACCCTATTGTCGCCACGTGTCGTCCAGCGGCACGAGCAGCCCTTCGACTCGACGTAAAAATGGCTCACGACGACCTCCAGCGACACTCCAGTGGCTCCACGACTTATTCGGCTTGGCTCCTCAGTTTCCATCGTTTCGACCCTCTCGGACCCATTTTCGGCCCCAGTTAAGGTAATTGAGGCTGTTTTAGAGTCGTATTTCACATTTATTAAATTATTATTAATTTAATTATGAAATACTAATGAAAGGTGACAAACGGCGTAATAGGAAACAAATCCCGACAACATTTGAAGCAACTCTTAAGGAACAGGAGCTTACGTTTAGCTATTTAGAGAGTACTTCAGCCAAGACCAATCAAGTAAGTGACTTTACTATAGGATAAGCTAGAATTATTTGCAATACAATTTTATTTACGAGTATGACGATGTATGAGTATGATGCTTGAGCTGTGATGCATGTTATATGTATGTGATTTATGCTTCGATGCATGACATACATAATATGTTTGATGCACTTGATGACTTATTGATGAGTATGATGTTGCATGATGTTTTCCATATTGAGCATGCTATATGAGTATGATTGCCATACTGCATCATGTCTGTTTGTGAAATAGTGAGTGATTGAATAGTTGATGAGAATATTAAATTAAAGAGGAAGAATACTCTATATATAAGAGAATACAAAAAGATATTTAGAAAATCTATCCTTGGGAGAAAATCTGTTAAAGAAACCAGAAAACAAAACAAATCAAAACTAAATCAAATAAAAAACTAAATCTAATAAAACACTAAATCTAACCCCTAACAATATTTAATTAGATGGATAGGGATCTAAACAAATACATGATATTTAACACTCCTCGTTTAGATGCTGTGAACTCCAAGCTTTTTCTGATCAAATCAAAACTAAATCAAATAAAAAACTAAATCTAACTGCTAACTAGATTTAATTAAATAGATAGCAATCTAAACAAAAACTAAATCTAACCGCTAACGAGATTTAATTAGATAGATAGCAATCTAAACAAATACATGATCTTTAACCCTCCTGGTTTAGATGCTGTGAACTCCAAGCTTTTTCTGATTTTGTTTTTGTAATGAGATTTTCCATTTTTGCCTTGTTTGGTTAAGATTTTATTTTTATTTCTATATTATGTTATACATTTATTTCGGATTCGGATAGAAAAGGTGCAATTCTCAACAAGGAAGTTATTATCTAAAAATAAAATAAATAATTAAATGTAATCTTGGAAAGGATTCGTGATAGACTTTTATTATCTAATAGGAAGATTCCTATTTCTCTGAGTTTCCTTATCCTAAACCCGAGAATGCAAATGTCTTTGTATTATTTTTATATTCTCATGCCCAACCTTTTACCTCCCTTGAAAACGATTTTCTTTCCAAACTTTCCGGGATGTTGGGGTTGCTCTTCGAAGGAAGAATCGAGTAGAAGTAAGGCATTGATGTTGGGATCGTTGTGTCAAAGAAGGTTGACTGTCGGAAATCGGTGTTGAGGACGTTGTGGAATTATCGGCGCGTCGCCGAAATCGGGGAGGCAGAAACTAGAGTTTCGTCGCTTGTCAGGTAAAGGAAGGCAAGGTTTTTGGAATAGGGTCGAGCCGCAGATGCACACCCAGCAGCTCCGGCAGCTTCGCACGCGTACACAGTGCGGGTCGGCTCTCATGTGTACAAAATCGGCTCGGTTCCGTCAATTCCCACAGCTCGACTTGACGGCTTAGTTGGCTGGCTTGGCAACTAGGCTTAGCGGTAAGGTATCACTATAATATATCGATTCCAAGGTTTTTGGCCCTTCTGAAGCTGTTTCTGCCCTTAGTTTTACCATCCGAGGTCAGTATGGTTTCTAAACGTTAAAGACAGCTTAGGTCGAGGGTTTATTTTGATAAATAGCATGAGGTTTAGCTAGGGTACCTTATGAAAGGTTCTAAATTTTTATGTGATTATCATAGGACGTATTTAACCGCTGGGATTAGCTCGTTGTGAGTGACTTCAACCAAGACCATCGAGGTAAGTGACCTTACTGTTGGAGTTAGCTTACTACGTGTTGTATAATGGTGCGTGCCCTGTGGCCCGTGCATGCACCATATTTATGTGATATGATTATGTGATGTATAGATTGTGTTAACGGTAGATTGTGTAAGTTATGTGATGTATGAATGATGTTGACTGTTGACTGTTAACTGTTTATGTTATGTGAAGTTATGAATGAGATGCTAGTATTATATGCCATGAATATGTTGGTCGATGCCATAGATACACGTAGAATTATCGAGTCATGTCATGAGATGTTTATGCAATTGGAATGTACTTCCATGTTATGTAATATACCATGTAATGTAAGTCATGTGAAACGGCATGTGATGTAAGAAACGTAAATGCGATGTTAGCACTGCTTATGTAATGCCATGTTAGATATGTTAAGGGGCCTTATGCATATATGTATGTCACGTGCATCGGGATTCTTCCCTTTTATGTTACGAAAGAATGAAATACGATATTTATGTTCGCCATGATATCATGCGGGCCCTTTTCTGTTCTGTGGTGTCCGGCTATGTATAACACATTGTGCCCGACCAAATCAGCCTCAGGAGGTATGTTTACGAGCCCGCCTGGTGGGTCCATGTACACGTATATGGGCCGTGTGTGAAGGAGTACCACACACCCAACCCTACCCAGAATAGGAAAGCGCCCAAGGCTATGAAAAGTTTATGAAAAGATAGGTCCCGTTCATATGTTGCATGTGTTTGCATTCATAACCCCAACAGTGGGGCGACTTACTGAATATTTCATAAAATACTCAAGCCACGTGCTACCTACATTTTTCAGGTAAAGGCAAAGCACCAATGTACGGTTGACGGCAGAGCTGAGGACACCATGTAAGTTGGAGATGGGATATTTTTAGGAGTTTACTCTTATTGGACTATTTTAAGTTATACTATTGAGTTTTGCTTTAATTAGATACATTTCTGAATTCAGTTATTGAACATTTATTTTCGGAGATAGTTTTGTTTTGGATTGATGAACCTTTATGAAAGACTCTTCCAAGGTTATTTATGATGAGCTTCCGCTTAATGAGTTATATATGCATGGGTACGTCACTAATTAGGTTAAAGAAAATTAGGGGCGTTACAGTCTTTCTCGATCACTGAAAGCTCCTCCTCTGACAGGTGCATCATCAACCAAAGCATCTTGTTGTTCATCTTCAGACTCTTTTAGTCATTCATCTTCAGACTCTTCTAACATGGTACCAAAATGAACATCTTGGTTCACAATAACACGACTAGTGTGTGGTTGAAAAACTCTGTAAGCTTTGGATATAGTACTATACCCAACAAAGATGCCAACTTCTGACTTTTTGTCAAGCTTATCACGCTTGACCTGTAGAATGTAAGTGAAGCAAGGACACCTAAATACTCTAAGGAACTTTAAAGAAGGTTTGTAACCATACCAAGCTTCAAATGGTGTCAGGTCCTTCACAACTTTTGTTGAAATTCGATTTTGCAAGCACATAATAGTGTTTGTTGCTTTTCCCCAAAAACGTTTTGGAAGATCCTTCTCATGAAGCATGCATCTCGTCATCTCCATTATGAATGTATTCCTCGACGCCATTTTGTTGAGGAGTGTATGGTGTTGTCAATTGATGTTCAATTCCAACCTCTTCACAAAATCTGTTAAAAGTTTCTGAAGTGTACTCCTTGCCATTATCTAATCTTATAGTCTGAATTAAGCATGCACTTTCATTCTTAACTTTGGCTTTAAATTTCCAAAATACACCTGCAACTTCTGACTTTTGCTTCAGCAAGAATATCCAACACATTCTTGTTAGATCATTAATAAAAGCAATGTAATAAAGAATTACCATTTAATGATGGTGTTCGTTGAGGACCACAAAGATCAGTATGAACTAGTTGCAGCTTTTTCGAGCCTCTCCATGCCTGTTTTGGAAAGGGTTGCCTATGTTGCTTCCCAAAATTACAAGCATGGTAAGGAGGCATGTCATCATCAATGTCAGTGAGTTCTTCTACCGGCTTCTTTGACTGCATCTGAAGCAAACCTCGATGATGAAAGAGCCAAGTCTTTTGTGCCAAGTCCCAGTGGCACTAGCTCTGGATATAAAGGCCGTCGGATTTAGAGCAAAGCTTTTTCCTTTCATTTTGACGTTGAACAAGTCTTTGCCACTAGCATCTTTGATCAAGCACCACTTATTCTCAAACAACACTTTATAGCCTTTATTAAGTAACTGACCAACGCTCAAGAGATTTTGATCAATTTTAGGCACAAATAAAACATCTGGAATAAATTTTGTATCTTCATAGCTTGTTATAGCTACTGTGTCTTTTCCCTTGACTTCCAAGTGTTCACCATTGCCAATCCTCACTCTCTTGCGTTAAGTGTCTCTTAATTCCTCAAAAAGCTCCTTGTCATATGTCATATGATTTGTGCACCCACTGTCAATCAACCAGCTCTCGCTTGATTCTTTGCTTGAGGAAAAACTAACCATAAACAATTGATCTTCTTCTTCTTCTTGATCAACTACTTGTGCATCTACTTCTTTCACCAGATCTTTGGCTTTGCAGATTACAGCTTCATGTCCAAGTTGATTGCATTTGGAGCAGAAGGTGTCAAGCCTTCTCCAACACTTGTATGGTGGATGACCTTTCTTCTCACAATGGCGGCAAGGTGGATAGGATTTTTTGAAATCTCCTCCTTTTGTCTTTTGATAATTGGCAGATGAATCTCCATACGTCAATTGATTTTTGAAATTTTTGTTGTTTTTATACCTGCTGTTGTCTTGATGCTTAACAAGTAAGGCACCTTTAATCACCCCTTCTTGCCTCATAGACCTCCTTTGCTCTTGTGCTTATAAAGCATTCAAGAGCTCTGTAAGAGAAATATTTGACAAGTCTTTAGTGTTCTCCAGAGTAGTAATGGTGGCTTCAAACTTCTTTGGAACAGTGACTAGCAGCTTTTTAACGTTCCTAGAATCATTTAATACAGAACCAAGCAATCTCACCTTGTTGGCGATGCTGAGAAGTCTGTCAGAGTACTCTTTCACCGACTCTGACTCTTTCATCTTCTGCAACTCGAAATCCCTAATCAAATTCAGTACTTTCATTCCATGAATCCTCTCATCTCCTTCATATTTAGCCTTGAGATAATCCCAGATTTCCTTTACTGTTTTGAGGGACATTATTCACATGAAGATCATTTGAGATACAACGGCAAATAGGCAAGCTTTTGCCTTTGATTTCCTTGTCTTCTTTTTCTTCTGTACTTTGATTTGTGTACAATAGGATTTGCTGGAAGCGGAGGGACCTCGTAATCCTCTTCTATTGCTTCCCAAAGATCCAAAGCCTCCAGATAAGTCTCCATACGAACTGCCCACATTTGATAATTGTCTCCATCGAAGACTGGTGGTGCAACAGCGGAAAAATTGAATTCTCCTTCCATCTTCATCTCACAGATCCCTTAAGAAGATAGTTCTGATACCAATTGTTAGTGAAATAGTGAGTGATTGAATAATTGATGAGAAGATTAAATTATGAAGAGCAAGAATACTCTATATATATATGCAGAGAATACAAAAAGATATTTAGAAAATCTACCTAAAAATCTGCATAAAATCTGGTAATAAACCAGAAAACAAATCAAATCAAAACTAAATCAAATAAAAAACTAAATCTAACTCCTAACGAGATTTAATTAGATATATAGCAATCTAAACAAATACATGACCTTTAACAACGTTAGATCGACCTACGAAACAACCCTAAAAGCATAAAAAAGATATTAATATAAGTATCCACGAGCATGTGTTACCTAGAGTAACAAAGAGATGAGACTTGAGGGTTGTGTCAGCAGAGATGTTATGATGGGATTTAGAGGGACCTCATGCATATTTTATGTTCAAAAGCATAGGGTTACTTCCCCTAGAGATGATGAGTGCAGACGTGCATAATATGATGATGAGTGCGAATGCGCACCGTATGATGCTGAGGGTGTTCATGAGGCGCATGACACCAGAGGTTCCGCTGACCTTCGAATGTCGCTATAGATTAGCTTGACCAGAAGGTCCAGGGGGTGTGCGAGCGTCCTGGGGATTCACACTTGATGGTGTTAATATAGCACATGCGGAAGCAATTTGAATCTTAAGCATTCTAAGTACATCAATTATAGTAAATTAGCTGGCATGTTCAAAAGCATTAAAACTCAATGAGTTTGAATACTAACCTTTTGTTGCTCAAGTTTCTTTTTCGTCACGAACCGGTTTCGAACCACCATTAGTGTCTTCTTCACTATTCTCCGGCCTTAGAACGGGATTGTGGAATCCGGTGAGTGACTAAACTTGAGAGGGATTTAGTATATATGAAGAGAGAGTTTTTGAGAGGTTTTTCTCAAGGTTTTTTTTTCCAAAGGAAGACCTTCCATGTACCATGATCACTCTATTTATAGAGAGTCATGTTTGCATGTTCATGCAAATTTGATATCACCAAATTTTGTAACTCAAAATTCCACTCAAATATTTGGGATTATGTGGCAAGCATGCAAGTTTGAGTTCACCCAATTTTGACACTCAAAATTCCACTCAAATGTTTAGGATCATGTGGCAAGCATGCAAGTTTGAGTTCACCAAATTTTGACACTCAAAATTCCAAGGCAAGCATGCAAGTATGGTTAAACCAAATTTTGATACCTCAAAATTCCACTAACTCAAATATGGATTTTTCCATTAAATGAAGTCAACATTTTGACTTTCTTCATTTTGATTCAACAATTAATTTGAATAATTAATTTCAAATTAAAGTAATATTAAATGATTAATTAAACTATTTAATTAATATTTAATATTAATTCAAATGCCAATCCCAATCAATACCGACACATATTTGATTAAGATATTTAAATCTTATTTAAATATATCAGATTCTCTCTTTTTGTTTAATTCGTAAATAAAACAAAAATGCGGTTAAATATATTGTATATATGTAGCGCATATTCCCTAATTTGAATTCGAACACTTCGAACTCACTCGTCACATTGTTCTATGGTTTAGTCCGATATGAGCTAGCAGAGGGACCTAATGGACCTATAGATCATGGGCTCTAACGATCCAAGATTAACCGGTTAAACTCATTAACCTTGTTAACCAACATTCGTTAACTACTAGGACACTCCATTATAGCCTAGTAGTTGCACTCCCCTCACTATAGATATATTTCTGTCCATTTGATATAACCATGATTAGTAAGTCAATCCTTCACAGGTTGTTCGTAACTAGAGCTGGGTCAATTTACCGTTTTACCCCTGAAGTTACTTCTTGTTCCTTATGTCTCACTGATCCTCTAATGAACAATTGGTTTGTGGTCCAACCAGTAAACCGAATCCCTCTCAGGCCAATGAGAGGGTGGGGCCCCTTGTTCAAGACCTAGAGTCAGTGCTTAAGGGAACTACCTCTCTTCTATCCCTAAAAGTGAGTAGGAGTGAATTTCATCTTGCACCCCACGTCCCCAGCCATTCACCCAGTCTTACCCCTGAAATGGGAGGCCTATTGAGTCGGCAAACTCGAGCCACTCTCACCCATGCAAATCTAAGAATAATTTCGAATAAACAGGAGTTCATGGTTAGCTCAGGATTAAAATCGAGTTACTTAGGTTATCGAATGAAAAGAAAATCAGTCTCAACAGTAAACGACATTATAAAGTGAGAGTGATTTTCTTCATGGTCCGATCTTATGCAATACTCATTGCATAGGACACCCCCACTCACATGTCTCCACATGTACAATTTAGTGATCACATTGTTTATGTCATATACAAAAGTGGGTCACATTCATAGTGTCCCCAGGATAAGGTACTCAGCCTTATCCCCATACTATAGATCATTTTGACTATATACTTGAACTTGATCCACTCTTATATCTCTATATATAGTTCAAGTAATCGTACTATAGTCAGAGTGTTCTTAGTTTATTGGATTTAGATTAATAATCGTAAAGTTCACTTTATTCAATAACAATCTTTATTGAATAAACAACAATAATACAAACTATTGAATTTTAAGACATAAAACCCAACAACACTCACACGTGTGGATCGTGTGTAGGGAAGTACTATACATCCAATTTGTTCGATAGTGGAGGCCACCCCTAGATGAGCTAGAGACAGGTCCTTAAATCATGATTGCATGTGATTGCATTAGCATGACTCCTATAGTAGGGTCACTTACGAAGTATTTCTTCGAAATACTCCAGCTGTATGCCATATTATTTTTCAAATAACGGCAAAGCGCTAGTGTATGGTTGAGGGCGACGAATGAAATTAGCAAAGGGGAAGGATAACTTCATTGAGTATGGGGAGAGATTAAATCTTAGTCATAATGGAAGCTGTGAAGAATGAAATTATTAAATGGCTTGATGTGAAGAATGAAATTATAAAATGGCTTGACGTAGGTGTAATATATCAGCTCCAAGAAAACAGAAATGACTTGTCATTTAATAACAACTAGTTTCAGCATGCGACTTAAAATTTAGTAAATTAATAATTTTAAAATTTTTATTTACCGTTTAATATTATTCCCTTATGAAAAATTTGAAGTTATTAGGGTTATATCATTGACATTATAAGTAGTAATATAAATGATTTATAAAATATTGATAGGGTTGGATGCTTTATTTGGATAACATTGTTGATATGAACTATTTCGTAATTGTTACAAATTATTTGATCCAAGCCTTTCAAATATTTGTATTTATTTTTTTCTTCATAAATTTGTTACTTGAGAAGATTAATATTTTACGGTATGATCAAGTGCAACTCGATCTTAATTTTAAGTGAGTTATGAACTCCTACTTATGTGGGCTCATTTTTTGCTTTGTATGGTGAGCTTTTATAGCCAATTCAATATGTTTTCCATTTTAGAGACTAACCAAACAAAGAGTTGAGAACATATCTTAGGAGATGTAATTCACTTATTTCCATACAAAGTATGTAGATGAGTAGTTTTCTAATGGCTGATACGAGAACTTGAACAAAGGTCCACACCCTCTTATTATGGTTTGATCATAAACAATTGTTCATTCAAGATTTTGTGGTACTCGATTAAAATATAACTACAAGAGTAAAACAAACTTTTGACCTAACTCAAACCGCTCTTAAAAGAACTTGTAATAATTTTTATCTATGACACAACTTGTCCTACAACGTATAGGAGTGCAACCCTAGATTTTCGTGAAATGACGTATAGTTAGTGAATGACAATTGATTAATTTAAATAATTGAGCATATAATATGTAGGTTCATAACATCCTACTTAAGATTTTTTCTTTAATTTTAAGTTAGGATGTCATAAAAATTTCATCATGAAAAGTCGGTCATAGAAAGTTTTTTACCCTGAATTCTCGATATTCCATTAATCGATTTAGGAAAAGTCCCAAAATATATTGACTATCCATACAAAAGTTAAATCACGATCAGGGTTTGACGACTAAGTTTATGAGTTTTCTTTTCGATCAATTTTGCATATTTTTTTTAATATAATTATTCCTATTAAACTATGTTTTAAATTAATTGATTGTTGCATAAATTCTGTTCTTTAGATTGAAATTACACCCTAGGTTATCTATAATTACACATCTTAATTAATTAATCTTTTTTTTTTATAAATTGTTATATTTAGAAAATTTAATTATCACGATTATAATATTATTTTTTTTCCATATTTTGAATATAATTTGTATAATTCCAAAAATTGATTGTATTCTTTTAATGAGTTAATATTTCCATACATTTGAATTTCCTAGTGAATTTATATTTTTCAGGTTTCAATCGGCATATAATTAAATTTAATTTGTTTCGAAAAGAATTAGATGTGAGATAATGTAATGGTTTAGAATTAATAAAAAAAAAAAAGTTAAAATATTTAAAATCTAGTCCAAAATCTCGTGATTTAACCGAGTAAGGAAGACAAATCGTTGGATTTTAGGTTGTCATATTGTTCTTGGGCCTTTGTTACGGGTGAACCATAGTTCTTCAACGCCTACTGCCCAATACATGCAGTCTAGCCCGGAACATATTAGGCTAGTGTGCCTCAACCCAACCCATACAGCCGTGCTTAACTTAAATAATGACACGCCTCATTCCCGTGTCGGCTCGACTTGGCAGCTTGGCGACTCGGTTTCTCGACTTAGACGGTATAAAAATTATATACCACTTCCTAAAACCATTTTTACCTTATTTAAAGTATTTGAGGTCAATAAAACTGCTATTTATCCAACCATGTAAGTGATGTATAATGGTGCATGTATCATAAGATTAAAAATTAATATTTTTACTGTAAACAATAATTAAATTAATTTGTTTACAATTAATTTATTAAAAATTAATTTAATATATAATTCTGTTAAATAGATTCTAAATAATTAAAAAGGCAAAATAAACCAAGAAAAAATAATAAATAAACTATGTTTGGTAACTTTTATCCAAAATTTCCAAAAATCAACAGCTCTTTGAATCGCTGAAGAACGAATATCTTATAATGCCATTTGTTTAAATTTAATTCAACTAATTAAAATTCATGTAGCGGGTTCATTCCCATAATAAAATCTTAGAATAAAAAGAAAATATGGTAGTTCACTCAGGTTTATTCTAAATTAAATTATAAATAGAGTCTTCCTCCATAATATATATATTTTTTTTTTATAAATTTTTATATTTTATATAATATATTTTGAAATTTGAAAAATGCATTTTTTTTAAAATTATTTATTAGATTCCATAAATAGTGTGATACTAAACTCATGGTTTCTCCTCCTTGGAAAGCAATGTAAGTCTCTGTTGTATATAATCAATCCTCTCCTAACTTTTTCAGACAAGTAATCTTGAGTAATTTTAGACATAATTATTCAATTAAGTTTTAAACAATTATGTCATATATGTGATAGTGACTGTATTGCAGTAGAAAATAGAATCGTTAAGTATTATTTCTCCTCAATGTAAAAAAAATACAATTATTGAAAACATGCCCAACGTCATGGTATGTTGTAAACCGAATTTTGAAGCTCAAATAAAAATGATAGGAAGAATGATATGAAACATTTGTCGGTGTCAAAAGATTATTTAAAAGATTATTCAATGAATATTCAATCAGTTGACGGAGTGGTCTCAGGTGACGCTAGTTTAGCACTGATGAGAGGGTCTTGCTTTCCAGAAATGGTCGGTTTCACATTTGCACACTCACTCACAATTGACCCTTCTTTACCACTATAAGTGAGGTCAATATCAGGAAATTCCACATCCTCACATGGATTACTTTTACTGCAAACAAGCTTGACTGCAACCGAGTTGAAGATGTGCCCCTGAAGTTCTTGAAACTAACTTTGCTAATCTTAATTGCTGATGGAACCTGGATGTTCAAAGTAAACATTAATTAATACTTGTTCAAAAGATAATAAGTTGGAAACCAAGGAGGTTCAATTTTAATACACACCTTTCGGTTGCATTGATTCCATGGACAATATTCTTGATCTATGATGATAGGGTTAGCAACATTATCCATTTCAATATCTTCAAAATGCATGTTAGAGGTTGGGTATGAGACGGCCGAATCTGACCATGATTTGATCCTGACACCATTTGTAGTACCGATTAATTTGCATTTCTTCACGGTAACTCCTACCAGTTCTTTTTCAGTTTTATACTTGCCCAACCTGCCTATGCTAATGTCATGTCCCTGTCCGCAAGTAACATCACTAATGGTTATTTTTCTGTTAGTGTATCCTACAGATATACAATCATCTCCCGTTGCGATTACGGTATTGAGAATGTAAACGTCTTCTGAATCGCCCAAGTAAATTCCATCGGTGTTGGGACTATTGTCTGGTGCAGTAATTTTCAGGTGATCGAAGGTAAGATTCTTGCCCGTCAAAACATTGATATGAAAATTCTTGCTATCCAATGAAGTTATGTCCTTCACTATCGAATTTGTGATGAAATTGAACTTCAAATTCTGCCCATTTTAAACAAACAAAGAAAAAACACTCCCATGTTAAAGCATATAATGCTAACCCAAATTACGAGTTCTTTTTATAATTAAAGTAGTACGAGCATTTACCATGGGAAGCTTTTTGCATTCTTTCTTCATGTGGCAATCATTCTTTTCCCAACAAGCTTTTCCTTGGCCATCGAAAACTCCAGTACCAGACAATGTCAAATGATCGAAGTATTCCATAACAAGCAACCCATCTCCTTCCGGTAGGAGAAGCTTGTAATGTTCCTTCAACTAGAAGCTCAATAGGACCTTTACATGGACCTTTGAGTGTGGATGCTCCTAATTGATAAGTTCCTTTTAGAACCAATACTTTACTTGGAGTAGCCGAAATACATGCTTCCTTCCATGCATCTGCTAAAGCCGGTGAATTCAACCATTTCATTTGAGAAAAATATTTTGTACAAAATGAAATTTTGGTTTATCAACTTAGAGTAACATCATTATTAGGTTTGGCACCAAATGTCGTAATATCAAAAACACCGCTAGTAGCATCAGCGGTAGCATTAGACACCAACAATAGCAACAGTGGTATTAATGCCATAAACTTTGATATCAATTCCATCCTTTCTAGTTCTCGTCTCTTTTACTTTGCCTTATTTTCTTTTGGTTCAAATTTCCAAACTTCTAAAAAAATAAGAATTGATTTGAATGTATTCACCAACTCAAACTCTCCTTATATGAAAACTAGCTAAATTCATAAAAAAAAAAAAAAAAAAGTGCGTGGTTTAAGGGAGACCCTATAATTAGTTTTACCTTAAATGATGAAGGACTGGTTTTGTTGAACATAATTCCTTTGTGTGCTAATAGATGTATCCCACAATTTTCAACAAATGAACGACAACAAAAATTATCCTCAAAGAATTTATCAAAATTAAAAAAAAAAAAAACATATATATATATATATATATATATATATACATACATATATATATATACACACATACATATTATATATATATATACACACATACATATATATATATATACACACATACATATATATATATATATACACACACATACATATATATATATATACACATATATATATATATATATATATTAGTTTTCAAACTTTACGGTACTACTCTTTTAACTTTTCTTACTTTTATTCTTATCTCACAACTTTTGCCCTTTTCTCCAGATCAATATATTAATGAGAATGAATATTTTTTTATTTTATTATTATTAAGTGTATCAAAAATATATTAAAAGATGTGATGGAAATTTTTTTTTAGTTATTTTTCAGCAATATTGGCAGTCGAGGCCCGTGCATGCCCAATTGGTTAGTCGGGCTTGTCCATTTCCAATCCTAACAGACAAACCCTTGATCCAATTTTCTCTTAATTCTTCACATGTGTTGTTAGGTGATTGATACATTCTATTGGGCGCATTTGCCGTAAATTTTTCAGAATCAGCTCTAGAGAATTTGTAATCTACTTTTTAGAATCAGCTCTAGAATCATATTCATTCACTATCAATTATCAATTATCATTTGTGACATATAAATGTATAGAATTTTATATATGTAGTTTTCTCAATTGTTCCGGATGAATGGAGTTGTTGGGTTGCTTGTCATACGTTACGCGGAGTACACTTCGATTGATCAAGCTCCCCTTCAACTGTGTTTTTTAGATCTTTATGCGGTCTCTTTCAGAAAATAGGCCTCCATCTTCGATTTGGGCCACCATGCAGTGTTTGGGCAGAGTTCCCTCTACCTCCTTAGGCTGTTCTGGTTCCTTTTGTCAATGAATTCCTTTGAAGTTTCTTTTCTAAAGGAAACAAGAAAAGAATCAAAATTGAGCCCAATGGTGTTATCCTCAAAGATATTATTTTCCTTTCTGGGATGATAACCTACCGTGAATTATGAAGTTAGTGGATATCATGTAAGGGGTATGGAATGAAATGTTGAAAAAGATTTAGACTTTCAGGCTATTTCGAGGTTGAACGACGCATCAGTGCATAGGCTTCACGCGCACGTGAAGGTGCGAGTAACCAAGGAGTGGGACATGTGGGTCAACGAGTGTAGTACGCATGTGGGTGGTGGAGGCTTATTTCAAGTTTCAGCTCGTTCTGTTCAACTTCTTTTGACCTGTTTTATCAATATTACCTTATACCAACCTTGAAAATCATTAGATATAGGTCAAATTAAGAGAATTTGTGAAAAAATTACCATATTATGAACAATGATGAAAGCAAAGGAATTGACATTCACGTAAGTAGTATATCGAAGCTCCTAAACAAGCATGTTACCATATGATTAAGAGCTAAAAACGTTGAATGTTCGTAAATGACATGTTGTTAAATAATAATAATAATAATCATGAATCCATACATAAAATGTGAGCATATTAGAGAATCATGATCAGTAAGTATGATGTATGACTCTAGTTTATGCTTATGAACTATTTACGATATGGAGATGTGAATGAGTATTCTTAGTCTACTAATTGATAAGGCAACCCTAATTCTCAGCCCAACGATCCAAGCTTTTGTTTTAACAAGAACTCTTGAATCAAAGTAATTAACACCTCATACAAAATTTGGATCACCCAAGAGATAGATTACCTCTTAAGATCGAAGATCTAGAAGCAAGATTTGGAACCTTGTTCTAAATTGAGTCACTCCACAATCTTACTTGATCAAGGCTTGATTGAATGGCTCGGGTGTAATTCTACCACAAGAATTGCTTGAAACCTAGAAACGACAAATATGATGCTTGGATTTCTAAGGGAAACGTCTTAATTTGAGATCTGAATTACATTCATCCACGAATCTGATTTTTACATAACATATTGTTGGTATTTATAGTCTCCTGACAAAAGACGTTTGTGGTCGGGATTTAATCCCGATCCCCTTTAATCTCCACAAAAGACGAAGTCAATTTTGACCATTTAACCATTGCAAATGAAAACGAAAAAAAAACAATAAAATTTTCCAACAAACGTTGATATGTTTGAGTGGCTAAAGAAATAAACTTGAAATCTATTGGACTTTACTCGTGTAAGTTCAAACCCCCTCTTCAAAAGGATTCAGAACAGAACATTTGTAACACGTGATTCTTATCATCTTCCCCCTCTTCAAAATGATTCAGAACAGAACATTTGTAATACGTGATTCTTATCATCTTCCCCCATTCTTCCCCCTCCTCAAAAGAATTCAGAACAGAACATTTGTAACACGTGATTCTTATCATCTTCCCCCTCTTCAAAAGGATTCAGAACATTTGGAACACCGTGATTCTTATCATCTTCCCCCTCTTCAAAAGGATTCAAAACATTTGGAACACCGTGATTCTTATCATCTTCCCCCTCTTCAAAAGGATTCGTCCTCGAATCAGAAAAATCCTCACCTATATCAAAGACTCAAGTCAGCAACATTGAAAGTAGAATGTACTGAAAAGTCTCCGTGATTCTTATCATCTTCCCCTTCTTCAAAAGGATTCGTCCTCGAATCAGAAAAATCATCACCTACATCAAACGGACTCAAGTCAGCAACATTGAAAGTAGAATATACTGAAAAGTCTCCGTGATTCATCACCTACATCAAAGGGACTCAAGTCAGCAACATTGAAAGTAGAATGTACTAAAAAGTCTCCAGGAAGATCAATTTTATATGCATTTTTATTAATTCTTTCAAGGACTTGATAAGGGCCATCCCCTCTTGGATGTAACTTTGTCTTCCGTTGAGATGAGAATCGCTCCTTGCGAAAATGTATCCAAACCGAGTCACTAGGTTTAAAAATGATTTCCTTTCGTCCTTCGTTAATCCTTGAAGCAACTTTGAAATTTTGGTTCTCAATTCTCTTCTTTACCTCCTTGTGCAATGTTTTGATCAAGTTTGCCTTACTTGTGGCTGCGTCACTCACAAACATATTAGAAGGAATAGGAAGCAAATCAAGAGGCGTAAGTGGATTAAATCCATAAACAACTTCAAAAGGAGAACAATGAGTTGTACTATGAATTGCTCTATTATATGCAAACTCTACAAATAGCAAACATTCATCCCAAGACTTAATATTCTTAGAAATAATAGCCCTAAGCAATGCTCCTAATGTTCTATTAACCACCTCAGTTTGTCCATCGTCTGAGGATGACATGTAGTTGAAAACAACAATTTGGTACCCAATTTACCCCGCAATACTTTCCAAAAGTAACTTAGAAATTTAGCATCCCTATCACTAACAATTATTCTAGGGATTCTATGTCATTTTACTACTTCCCTAAAAAATAAGTCAGCAACATGTTTTGCATCGTCCGTCTTGTTACATGCAGTAAAATGAGCCATCTTACTAAATCTGTCTACCACAACAAAAATACTATCTTTACCATTTTTAGTGTGCCGTAAACCAAGAACAAAATCCATAGATATATTAGTCCAAGGTTCATTAGGTACATTCAAAGGAGTGTACAATCCATTTGGTTGTGATCTAAAGCTTCTTTGCATTTAAAGCATTGACTACAAAACTTATGAACATCATGCTTCATTTTCGGCCAAAAGAAGTGTTCATGCAACATATTATAAGTTTTATTAATCCCAAAATGTCCCATTAAGCCACCACCATGTGCTTCTTTTACAAGCAAATCTCTGGTAGAGCATTTAGGAATACAAAGCTTACTTTTCTTAAATAAAAATTCATGAAACACATAATAATTATCTACAGCTGAGAGAAGTAAAAAGATTGTACCTTCTAGATAATGCATCAGCTACCACATTATCCTTACCTTGCTTATATTTGATGACATACGGAAATGTTTTAATAAACTCCACCCACTTTGCATGCCTACGGTTCAGTTTGCTTTGATCCTTAAGATACTTCAAGCTTTCATGATCAGAGTGGATCACAAATTCTCTAGGCCATAAGTAGTGTTGCCACACCTGATTTTGTTGATGGCTCTACAATCCACGCACATGCACCAAGTTCCATCTTTCTTCGGTACCAATAAGACTGGTACAGAACATGGACTCAAACTCTCTCGTATATAGCCCTTCTCAATAAGCTCCTCTAATTGCCTTCGAATTTCTTTAGTCTCAGTTGGGTTGGCTCTATAAGCTACCCTATTAGGAATTACTGCCCCTGGAATGAAGTCTATTTTATGTTCAATACCTCTAATGGGAGGTAGTCCTTTAGGGACTTCTGTGGGATTTCGATAATCGGCCAGGGAAATCCTTTTCTTTTCAGTGAGAGGAAATCGTTGACGGTAAATTGTTGGAAGAAAATAAAACGCGTAAAACAACAAAGAGAGAGAATGACTGAAATTTTGACTGTGCTTCCAATCAGGTTGTTTAATATTCTGAACAGATTTCCTATTTCAATATAAATTATCCTAAAAATGGCTGGAGAGTGGCCAACTAAATCTGTGTCACTCCCTACAAAATTGCCGTCTAAAACTTTGGTGATACATTCGACGTGTTTGTCAAATGGTCAAACGGAAGTATTCTGAAATCGTGTAAATCTAAATAAGGAAAAACTGAAAAATTCAGGTTTTATCTAACAACTTCGTCTTGAAATACGTCATCAAATTCCTGTAAAAGAGATTGAAACATACTAGGCAAAAATAAATTGTTATCGTTAGAGACCAAACATCCTTCCTTGTACACAAGTACAAAGATGGTTTTTTTTGTGAGAACATTGCCCTTCTAACATCTCCAACTCTAGCCAAACAACTCACATTCTTTCCTTTTTTTCAATTTCATTCTTTTTTTTCACTATAGTTTTCTCTTTGACTTTTCTCTATTTTTTCACTCAACTCTGGTTTTTCTTTCAACTCTTTTTCCTCAAACTCTTTCTTTTTTTCTTCCAACTTTAATTGATCTGCAAATACATTTGTAGAACTCAAAGGTACAAGAGTGGTTTTTCTACCATCTTTTACAAAAGAATATCGATTCAAATAACCATCATACATAACCCTCCTGTCAAATTGCCATGGTCGGCCAAGCAATATGTCTCCAGCATGCATTGGTAAAACATCACAAAAAACTTCATCTTTATATTTTCCTAAAGTAAATGATATTAAAGCTTGAGAAGTTACCTTGATTGTTCCATTGTCATTGAGCCATTGAAGCTTGTAAGGTTTAGGATGGTGTTGGGTTGAAATTAGCAACCTTTTGATCAGCATTGTACTTACGACATTGGTGCAGCTTTCACTATCAAATACAAGACTACAAGGAGTTCCCTTGACTAAACACCTTGTGTGAAATAGGTTGTCTCTTTGATCATCAACATCATTCTCTGTAACTTGAGTTTTAAGAAGTCTTCTGGTAACAAGTACCAAATGACTCCCATCTTCTATTTCCTCCTCATTCTCCTGGATTTCCTCTTCAACTAGCTCATCATGGTCACTTTCCTCACTATCTGTGACACCTTGTCCATTCTTGATGATCATGACTCTCTTGTTAGGACAATCATTACGAAGATGACCAATTCCTTGACATTTCCAACATTTGATGTCTCTATTTCTTTCTCGAATCTCCTTATATTCCTCCGCTTTCTCTTTACCCTTGGAGGTCTCAGCTTTGTTCTTTTTGTCAAGATCATACTTACCTCCAACTTTGAAATCTATCTTTTCAATATTTGCATTCTTTTTCCAAGTGTTGAAAGTAGTAGACTTTGAAATACCATACCTCTTGGAATTCTCATTCTCCCAAGCTAATTGCCCTCCGATTCTGACAGCAAGGTGTAACAATTCTTGCATATCAAAGTACGCTTGCCTATCCACTTGATGAGCAAGTTGTCGGTTTAACCCACCAAGAAATCTAGCTATTGTATCTTCCTCATCTTCATCAGTACATGCTTTATTCATAAGGGTCTCCATTTCTTTGTAATATTCTTCAACACTTTTGGATCCCTATTGTAAAGTATAGAGTTTTTGATTGAGTACTCGAGAATAATGCTTAGGAATGTACCTTTTTCTCATTAATGTCTTCAATTCCTCCCACGTCTCAATTGGTTCTTCATAATTTCTCCTCCACTCTGATTTCAAAGATGTCCACCATATAATGGCGTAATCACAAAATTCAGCAACAGCAAGCTTCAACTTTCTTTCTTCACTGAAATTTTTGCAATCGAAGACATGCTCAATTTTGCTCTCATATTGCAAATACTCCTCTGGATCAGATCTCCCATAGAAAGTTGGAATTTTTAGCTTTACTCCCCCGACTTCTTTTTCTTTTTCTCTCTCATACTAGTACTCCCTCTCAATTCTTTTTTGTGCTAAAATTTCTCTATCCATTCTTCTGACTCTTCCTCTCCCTCGAGCGACATCTCTCCCTCCCCTAGGACTATGTCCCGCTAAAAGGGTGACATTGTCATCTTCTTCATTTTCAACTCCTTCATTCAAGAGTACTTCCCTCCCTTGAAGATTACCTAAGGCTATTTCAATTCGCTCCATCCGGTCTGTCAATGTACTAATAACTTGATTCAAACGAGTAATTTTTCCGACCTGTGCTTCTCTCCACCTAGCTTCATTGATCTCCCCTCCATTTCCTCCGTCTTGGTTCATGATTGTACAAACAATAGTGGAATATGTTTAGGACCTCACAGACTCAACTGACTGATTTTACACTCAGGGACACTCGTGTTATACACACAAAGGTAAGCTGTTTGGAAAAGTGACTAAATTATGATCAAGGTAGGCTAATATATCGGTAAAGCAATTCTGATAGTAGCAAGCTATTCAAGGCAATTAAGATAAGTTAATTATGAAATAACAACAAAATAAAACAAGACGCGAACAAACAAATAAGGGACACGAAGATATTTTTGGATATAATTGCACACTGAAAAAAAATTCCAAAAAGAAAGAACGTGAAGACTTTAAGAACGATCTAACTCTCCTTTTTACAGAATTCGAGAAATTTAGAAGTTATCTTCAAGCATAGATTATGAGAAAAAAAAATCAAACACAACGGTTCTAGATTTAGATGGATGAAGAAAAAGATGTGAATCGAAGTTTATTTGATCTTCAAATAAACATGCAAATGATCTTAAAAAAAATGATAAATATCGTTTATAATCACAATCGTAAGAACAAATATGATAAGATTTTTTTTTCAAGATCTCAACGTGATCTAAGGAAGAAAATGAGAACAAAGTGAAAAGTTGATAATAATAGTGGAAATGACGGCAAGAAAATAAATGGACAAATTTAAAGAAAAGATAAACAATAGCAGAAATGAAAGATAAAATCAATTCTAGAGTTGGCCACAAAGATGTAAACCTAGGCTCTGATACCAAATTGACAAGGCAACCCTAATCCTCAGCCCAACGATCCAAGCTTTTGTTTTAGCAAAAACCCTTGAATCAAAGTAATTAACACCTCCTTATACGAAATTTGGATCAACCAAGAGATAAGGCTAGAATTAGATTACCTCTTACTATCGAAGATTTAGAAGCAAGATTTGGAACCTTGTTCTAAATTGAGTCACTCCACAATCTAACTTGATCAAGGCTTGATTGAATGGCTCGGGTGCAATTCTACCCCAAGAATTGCTTGAAACTTAGAAATGGCAAATATGATGCTCGGATTTCTAAGAGAAACGTCTCAATTTGAGATTTGAATTACATTCATCCACAAATCTGATTTTTACATAACATATTGTGGGTATTTATAGTCTCCCGACAAAAGACGTTTGTGGTCGGGATTCAATCCCGATCCCCTTTAATTTCCACAAAAGACGAAGTCAATTTTGACCATTTGACCATTACTAAATGTAAAAAAAAAAACAATAAAATTTTTCAACAGACGTTGATATGTTTGCGTGGCTAAAGAAATAAACTTGAAATCTATTGAACTTCACTCGTGTAGGTTCAAACCCTGTTGTTTACATTTTATAAAGTTTTCCAACTTCAACCGTGCAAATATTATCACTAATCCCTGCAAAACCAGTGACCAATGCATTCAATTGTCCTTCGTCATCAGCTTCTAATTCTACAAAGGATGGTTTAATCGATCCGATCCAATTTTGTAGATGAAGAATGAATGTTTGTTGAATCTTCTTCGCCTTTGATCGTGTAAGTCTAGGTGGAACATTTGGAACACCTTGATTCTTATCACTAATCCCTGCAAAACTTGTGACCAATGCGATGCGTGCTAAGTTGGGAACAATAAATATTTCTGACCAGAGAGTTTAGTAGAAAAACTGTATTTGACCGAGAGTGAGCCTTACATATGAGTCTAAAATTTGTAGTAAACATAAATAGAGCTAACAAATAAAACTTATGGTTGCTAGAACACCTTAATATCAATAGAGAGGTCCTAGGTTGCTAGAATACCTTAATATCAATAGAGAGGTCCTAGTAGATGAGACTTGGAGCCAAGGTAATGGTTGGATGGAGGACCCTATTCATACCAAAAACCTAAAAATAACCCATTGAGAATAAAACTTAAAATATTTGAAAAAAATAATAGAATTTGTTAATGATAAGTTAGCTGGGCACAGAGTAAACTAATTAGTCATCAAAATTATTTTTAATTTTTCTTTCTAGATAAATGTGAAGTAATGTGATCGAGATGACTGTGTAGTCGAGCTGGAGACTTAGGGATCCTACCTAGACCTATAATTTGTGTCAATAGTAAGAATAGCGAATCAAACTTTCGAGTAAGGCGAAAATTGTATGAAATTTATATTTAACATATCATTTAATTTTTAAAATTTTAACTTGTTAGAGATTTGTTAAACACAAGTGGAAAATTCAAATATTTATAAGACATAAAATGAATGCATTTCCTAATGAGTTTACATTTTTCATGTTTCAAAGGGCTTAAAATTAAATTTAATTAGTTTGGGATGGAATTAGACGGTGAGAGAATGTAATGGCTTGGAATTAATATATATTATATAAATCTGGTTCCAAATATCGCCATTTCTGGTTTGGAATTAATATATATATATATATATAAATCTGGTCCGAAATATCGCAATTTCGGGCGAGGCATTATTTTTGCAGGAGTAACCAACACGACCCTCCCTTAAATTCACATCTCACACCCTTCATTCACACATCCAAGTCCACACATTTATAGCATTGGGTGAGTAAGGGAGACAAATCGTTGGATTTTAGGTTGTCGTAATTCTCTCGGGCCTCTGTTACGGGTGAACCAAACTTCTACAACGCCCACTGCCAATACATGCAGTCTAGTCTGGAACGTATCAGCCTAGTGTGCCTCAACCCGACCCATACATCCCCTGCTTAACTTGAATAATGACTCGCCTCATTCTCGTGTCGGCTCGGCTTGGCAGCTTGGCGACTCGGTTTCTCGGCTTAGACGACTCGGTATAAAAATTATATACCATTTCCTAAATTTTCGACATTCCTAAAATCATTTTTACCTTATCTAAGGCATTTGAGGTCAATAAGACTCCTATTTACCAAAATTTAGTTAGTTTGTGTTAGAAATAATCATCATGTTTAGCTAGGTTAAGAGGTTTATATGCCCTAAGAATGTTATATGAATTGATATAGGTGAGAATTAAGCATTAGAATATAGTTTTCGAAGCGGCTATCGAATAATTAGTAACTTCGGCCAAGGCCAACCATGTAAGTGATCTTATTGTTGGAGTTAGCTAATTGGTTGATGTATGATGGTGCGTGTATCATATTCATTATGTGATGCTTAGATGCTCTTTGTATTATCATGTAATGTATGCCATGTATACATGTGATATCCACTACACTATATTATGAATGAAATGAAATGTCATGTATGAAATGTTATGTCTTACCATCTAAGTTGTGTGATGAATTAGGTGATACATGTATACATGATGCATATATGAAATATGTTGTGGATGTTATGGAGGAAGAGAGAAAGAAAATGAAACAACTATTATGTTATGAATGAAAATTATGGGACCTCATGCATGTATGTATGTCATGTACATCGGGATACTTCCCCGTAATGTTATGGTAGTACGGATGCGTACCTTCGATATTTATGTTTGTCATGATATCATGTGGGTCTTTCCTTTTCTAAAGCATCTAGTGACGTGTAATGTGTTGTGTCGACCAACTCGGACTCACGGGGAATGTACACGAGCCCGCCTAGTTGGTCCATGTGCATGTACGTGGGCCGTGTGTGGAAAAGTACCATGCATCAAACCCTATCCGAAACTAGGAAGAGCCTAAGGTCATGTCACGGTTTTAAAAGATAGATCTCAATCATGTATTGTGTGTGACTGCATTACTAACCCCAATAGTGGGTTGACTTACTAGGAATTTCTTAAGAGACTCAAGTCACGTGTTACCTTATACGTTTCGAGTAAAGGTATGTTATATTTATTTATGTTTTGAATTGAATAGATAAGTCAATAACTATATTTTAAAAGTATTTATTATGAATTTCTGCATATGTGATTACAGCATGCATAGGGTGACGTCACTAATTAGCCTAAGAAAATTAGGGGCATTACCGATAATCTTTTGTTTTACACAGTTGAAAATAGTAAAATTTCAAGATTATTCTGGAAGTAAATTAGTTTGTGATATATTAAAAACATAGCTTAAAATTAATTTGGTTCATTAATATAATAATCAATAATAATAAACTTAAAAAGTAAAAATTGCCTATAACCAAACTCTGACCATGAATGGTCTTATATAGAATATGGTATTTAAGTTTGTTGGGTTTTATGTCCTAAAACTCATAGTTCGTAAACAAAAAACATATTCTATTTTCAATAAAGTTATTATTGTTGTTTATTCAGTAAAGATTGTTATTGAATAAAGTGAACTTTACGATCATTAATCTAAATCCAATAAACTAAGAACACTCTGGCTATAGTATGATTACTTGAACTATATGTAGAGACATAAGTATAAGAATAAGGCTGAGTACCTTATTCTGGGGACACTATGGATGCGGCCCACTTTTGTATATGATATAAATAATGTGATCACTAAATTGTACATGTGGAGACATGTGAGTGGGGTGTCCTATGCAATGAGTATTGCATAAGATCGGACCATGAAGAAAACCACTCTCACTTTATAATGTCGTTTACTGTTGAGACTTATTTTCTTTTCATTCGATGACCTAGGTATCTCGGTTTTAATCCTGAGCTAACCATGAACTCCTGTTTATTCGGAATTATCCTTAGATTTGCACGGGTGAGAGTGGCTCTAGTTCGCCAACTCAATAGGCCTCCCATTTCAGGGGTAAGACTGGGTGAATGGCTGGGGACGTGGGGTGCAAGACGGAATTCACTCCTACCCACTTTTAGGGATAGAAGAGAGGTAGTTTCCTTAAGCACTAATTCCAGGTCTTGAACAAGGGGCCCCACCCTCTCATTAGCCTGAGAGGGATTCGGTTTACTGGTTGGACCACAAACCAATTGTTCATTAGAGGATCAGTGAGACATAAGGAACAAGTAACTTTAGGGGTAAAACGGTAAATTGACCCAGCTCTAGTTACGAACAACCTGTGAAGGATCGACTTACTAATCATGGTTATATCAAATGGACAGAAATATATCTATAGTGAGGGGAGTGCAACTACTAGGCTATAGTAGAGTGTCCTAGTAGTTAACGAATGTTAGTTAACAAAAGGTTAATGAGTTTAACCGGTTAATCTTGGATCGTTGGAGCCCATGATCTATAGGTCCATTAGGTCCCTCTGCTAGCTCATATCGGACTAAACCATAGAATAATGTGACGAGTGAGTTCGAAGTGTTCGAATTCAAATTAGGGAATATGCGCTACATATATACGATATATTTAACCGCATTTTTGTTTTATTTACGAATTAAACAAAAATAGAGAATCTAAGATATTTAAATAAGATTTAAATATCTTAATCAATTATGTGTCAGAATTGATTGGGATCGGCATTTGAATTAATATTAAATATTAATTAAATAATTTAATTAATCATTTAATGTTACTTTAATTTGAAATTCATTATTCAAATTAATTGTTAAATTAAAATGAAGAAAGTCAAAATGTTGACTTCATTTAATGGAAAAATACATGTTAGTGAAATTGTGAGGTGTCAAAATTTGGTTTAACCAAACTTGCATGCTAGCCAAATAAACCCCCCACAAAGTTTGAGTGTCAAAATTTAGTTAACTCAAACATGCATGCTTGCCACATAATCCAATACATTTGAGTGGAATTTCAAGTGTCAAAATTTGGTGATCTCAAATTTGCATGAACATGCAAACACGACTTTTTAAATAGAGTGATCATGGTACATAAAAGGTCTCCTTCTTCTTGGTGAAAAACCTTGAGAAAACCTCTCACAAACACTCTCTTCACATATACAAAATCCCTCCCAAGTTTAGTCACTCACTGGATTCCACAATCTCGTTCTAAGGTCGAAGAATAGTGGAGAAGACACTAGTGGTGGTTCGAAACCGGTTCGTGAGGAAAAAGGAGTTTGAACTACAAAAGGTTAGTATCTAAACTCATTAAGTTTTAATACTTGTAAACATGCTAGTTTTTTACTATAATTGATGTTCTAAAAGTGCCTAAGATCCAAATTGCTTCCGTATGTGTTATATTAACACTATCAAAGTTTATATAGATTAGGGTATATAAGTTGACCGACTATAAGGAAACTCTGACTAGTTATGGTTTTAACATAAATTTTTAGTACGAAAATGAAAAGCTACCTATGAAACTATTAATTGAAAACAATGCATACTACCGTCCTATCTCAGCTTACATGACCATTCTAGCATTCGTCATTATCTATGCATAGACGCTTTACCATTACGTGAAAAATAAGGGTAGCATGTAGCTCGAGTATTTGTTGGAGCCAGGTAACGCAAACATACACATACATGACGGAACCTATCTTTTAAAACAACTTATCATGACCTTGAGTTCTTTCCACTTCAGGTAGGGTTGGATGTTGGTACTTCCCCACACACGGCCCACGCACGCACACATGGAACTAGCAAGCGGCCTCGTATACGTACCCCTGGGTCTGGCTTCATCGAGTAAAACACGCTAATGCGTCGCCGGACACCACAGAGTAAAAGGCTCACATGATATCATGATGAACAAAAATATCGCAGGTACACGTCTGTACTAACATAACATAACGAGGAAATATCCTAGTGCACGTGACATCGATAAATACATGTTAAGGATATTTAGTACTAAATTATAGTTTACCATCTATATCATATATTTGATATTTTATTATAGGCAAATATCTAGATATTTGTTTTCTTACCATAGTTATCTTTCCATATATTGTTCTTTCCATTTATTACTATTTCCATATCCTTAATTTATTTGATTATACATAGAGAACTTTCACACACTATTTAGGTCGGGTGGATTAAGCAAACATTCTCATGGTATCAGAGCCTTTGTGGTTTAACAACCCCAATCCTTTCTTTTCAATGGCTTTTGAATCTTCCACTGTTTTTCTCCACCACCGCTGCTGGCTTTGACGCTGCACGTGCAGTCGCCATGGCTGCCGCAAGCGGAGTCGATTGATTACTCTTTGGCTCACCCTTTTGACCTCCAAATCACCCTTCGCCATACTCTGTACATACAACCTCACCTTCTCCAACACAATCAATTTTCCCTCAACAAACATAGTCTCTTTCATGTTCTTTCCAATCTTCTAGATAAATGTATGGAGGACCCTATCCATACCAAAAACCTAAAAATAACCCATTGGAAATAAAACTTAAAATATTTGAAAAAAAACTAATAAAATTTGTTAATGATGAGTTAGCTAGGCACCAAGTAAACTAATTAGTCATCAAAATTATTTTTAATTTTTCTTTCTAGATAAATGTGAAGTAATGTGATGGAGAGGATTGTGTAGTCGAGTTGGAGACTTAGGGTACCTTGTGTCAGAATTCAGAAATTCTATGGCTCGAATCTTTAGTATTCTCTTATTTATTACCTGTGTCTACTATTTAGGTTGAATACCGTCACCCATTCTTACTAGGAAACTGAAAGAAACGGAGGGGACTAAACGGGAACAAGAGGGATCCACCGAAGAAGATACTTCTCCTTCCCTTTTTTTGGAAGAAAAGGAGGATCTGGACAAAATCGATGAAACCGAAGACTTAGGGATCCTACCTAGACCTGTAATTTGTGTCAATAGTAAGAATAGTGAATCAAACATTCGAGCAAGGCAAATATTGTACGAAATTTATATTTAACATATCATTTAATTTTTAAAATTTTAACTTTGTTAGAGATTTATTAAACACAAATGGAAAGTTCAAATATTTACAAGATATAAAAGTGAATGAATTTCCTAATGTTTCAAAGGGCCTAAAATTAAATTTAATTGGTTTCGGATGGAATTAGACTGTGAGTGAATGTAATGGTTTGGAATTAAAATATATATATACATATATATATATATTTAAATCTAGTTCGAAATATTGCGATTTCAGGCGAGGCATTATTTTTGCAGGAGTAACCAACACGACCCTCCCTTAAATTCACATCTCACACCCCTCATTCACACATCCAAGTCCACACATTTATAGCATTGGGCGAGTAAGGGAGACAAATCGTTGGATTTTAGGTTGCCGTAATTCTCTCGGGCCTCTGTTACGGGTGAACCACACTTCTACAACGCCCACTGCCAATACATGCAGTCTAGTCTGGAACGTATCAGACTAGTGTGCCTCAACCCGACCCATACATCCCCCGCTTAACTTGAATAATGACCCGCCTCATTCTCGCGTCGGCTCGGCTTGGCGGCTTGGCGACTCGGTTTCTCGGCTTAGACGACTCGGTATAAAAATTATATACCATTTCCTAAGTTTTCGACATTCCTAAAATCATTTTTACCTTATCTCAGGCATTTGAGGTCAATAAGACTCCTATTTACCCAAATTTAGTTAGTTTTAGGACTTGTGTTAGAAATAATCGATCATGTTTAGCTAGGTTAACAGGTTTATATGCCCTAAGCATGTTATATGAATTGATATAGGTGAGAATTAAGCATTAGAATATAGTTTTCGAAGCGGCTATCGAGTAATTAGTAACTTCGGCCAAGGCCGACCATGTAGGTGATCTTACTATTGGAGTTAGCTAATTGGTTGATGTATGATGGTGCGTGTATCATATTCATTATGCGATGCTTAGATGCTCTTTGTATTATCATGTAATGTATGCCATATATACATGTGATATCCACTACACTATATTATGAATGAAATGAAATGTCATGTATGAAATGTTATGTCTTACCATCTAAGTTGTGTGATGAATTAGGTGATATTTGCCATGTATACATGATGCATATATGAAATATGTTATGGATGTTATGGAGGAAGAGAGAAAGGAAATGAAACAACTATTATGTTATGAATGAAAATCATGGGACCTCATGCATGTATGTATGTCATGTACATCGGGATACTTCCCCGTAATGTTATGGTAGTACGGATGCGTACCTTCGATATTTATGTTTGTCATGATATCATGTGGGTCTTTCCTTTTCTAAGGCATCCGGTGACGTGTAATGTGTTGTGTCGACCAACTCAGACTCACGGGGAACGTACACGAGCCCGCCTAGTTGGTCCATGTGCGTGTACGTGGGCCGTGTGTGGAAAAGTACCATGCATCAAACCCTATCCGAACTAGGAAGGGCCTAAGGTCATGTCACGATTTTAAAAGATAGATCTCGTGGTTTGACTTACTAGGAATTTCTTAAGATACTCAAGGCACGTGTTACCTTATACGTTTCAAGTAAAGGTATGTTATATTTATTTATGTTTTGAATTGAATAGTCAAAGTATTTATTATGAATTTCTGCCTATGTGATTAAAGAGGGTGACGTCACTAATTAACCTAAGAAAATTAGGGGCATTACCGATAATCTTTTGTTTTACACAGTTGAAAATAGTAAAATTCCAAGATTATTCCGGAAGTAAATTAGTTTGTGATATGATTAAAAACATAGCTTAAAATTACTTTGATTCATTAATATAATAATCAATAATAATAAACTTAAAAAAGTAAAAATTGCCTATAACCAAACTCTCACAACGAATGGTTTTATATAGATTATGGTTTTTAAGTTTATATAGATTAGGGTATTTAAGTTGACCGACTATAAGGAAACTCTGACTAGTTATGGTTTTAACATAAATTTTTCGTACGAAAATGAAAAGCTAACTATGAAACTATTAATTGAAAAAAATGCATACTACCGTCCTATCTCAGCTTACATGACCATTCTAGCATTCGTCATTATCTATGCATAGACGCTTTACCATTACGTGAAAAATAAGGGTAGCATGTAGCTCGAGTATTTGTTGGAGCCAGGTAACGCAAACATACACATACATGACGGAACCTATCTTTTAAAACAACTTATCATGACCTTGAGTTCTTTCCACTTCAGGTAGGGTTGGATGTTGGTACTTCCCCACACACGGCCCACGCACGCACACATGGAACTAGCAAGCGGCCTCGTATACGTACCCCTGGGTCTGGCTTCATCGAGTAAAACACGCTAATGCGTCGCCGGACACCACAGAGTAAAAGGCTCACATGATATCATGATGAACAAAAATATCGCAGGTACACGTCTGTACTAACATAACATAACGAGGAAATATCCTAGTGCATGTGACATCGATAAATACATGTTAAGGATATTTAGTACTAAATTATAGTTTACCATCTATATCATATATTTGATATTTTATTATAGGCAAATATCTAGATATTTGTCTTCTTACCATAGTTATCTTTCCATATATTGTTCTTTCCATTTATTACTATTTTCATATCCTTGTAATTTATTTGATTATACATAGAGAACTTTCACACACTATTTAGGTCGGGTGAATTAAGCAAACATTCTCATGGTATCAGAGCCTTCGCGGTTTAACAACCCCAATCCTTTCTTTTCAATGGCTTCTGAATCTTCCACTGTTTTTCTCCACCACCGCTGCTGGCTTTGACGCTGCACGTGCAGTCGCCATGGCTGCCGCAAGCGGAGTCGATTGATTACTCTTTGGCTCACCCTTTTGACCTCCAAATCACCCTTCGCCATACTCTGTACATACAACCTCACCTTCTCCAACACAATCAATTTTCCCTCAACCAACATAGTCTCTTTCATGTTCTTTCCAATCTTCTAGATAAATGTATGGAGGACCCTATCCATACCAAAAACCTAAAAATAACCCATTGGAAATAAAACTTAAAATATTTGAAAAAAAACTAATAAAATTTGTTAATGATGAGTTAGCTACGCACGAAGTAAACTAATTAGTCATCAAAATTATTTTTAATTTTTCTTTCTAGATAAATGTGAAGTAATGTGATGGAGAAGATTGTGTAGTCGAGTTGGAGACTTAGGGTACCTTGTGTCAGAATTCAGAAATTCTATGGCTCGAATCTTTAGTATTCTCTTATTTATTACCTGTGTCTACTATTTAGGTTGAATACCGTCACCCATTCTTACTAGGAAACTGAAAGAAACGGAGGGGACTAAACGGGAACAAGAGGGATCCACCGAAGAAGATACTTCTCCTTCCCTTTTTTTGGAAGAAAAGGAGGATCTGGACAAAATCGATGAAACCGAAGACTTAGGGATCCTACCTAGACCTGTAATTTGTGTCAATAGTAAGAATAGTGAATCAAACATTCGAGCAAGGCAAATATTGTACGAAATTTATATTTAACATATCATTTAATTTTTAAAATTTTAACTTTGTTAGAGATTTATTAAACACAAATGGAAAGTTCAAATATTTACAAGATATAAAAGTGAATGAATTTCCTAATGTTTCAAAGGGCCTAAAATTAAATTTAATTGGTTTTGGATGGAATTAGACTGTGAGTGAATGTAATGGTTTGGAATTAAAATATATATATACATATATATATATATTTAAATCTAGTCCGAAATATTGCGATTTCAGGCGAGGCATTATTTTTGCAGGAGTAACCAACACGACCCTCCCTTAAATTCACATCTCACACCCCTCATTCACACATCCAAGTCCACACATTTATAGCATTGGGCGAGTAAGGGAGACAAATCGTTGGATTTTAGGTTGCCGTAATTCTCTCGGGCCTCTGTTACGGGTGAACCACACTTCTACAACGCCCACTGCCAATACATGCAGTCTAGTCTGGAACGTATCAGACTAGTGAGCCTCAACCCGACCCATACATCCCCCGCTTAACTTGAATAATGACCCGCCTCATTCTCGCGTCGGCTCGGCTTGGCGGCTTGGCGACTCGGTTTCTCGGCTTAGACGACTCGGTATAAAAATTATATACCATTTCCTAAGTTTTCGACATTCCTAAAATCATTTTTACCTTATCTCAGGCATTTGAGGTCAATAAGACTCCTATTTACCCAAATTTAGTTAGTTTTAGGACTTGTGTTAGAAATAATCGATCATGTTTAGCTAGGTTAACAGGTTTATATGCCCTAAGCATGTTATATGAATTGATATAGGTGAGAATTAAGCATTAGAATATAGTTTTCGAAGCGGCTATCGAGTAATTAGTAACTTCGGCCAAGGCCGACCATGTAGGTGATCTTACTATTGGAGTTAGCTAATTGGTTGATGTATGATGGTGCGTGTATCATATTCATTATGTGATGCTTAGATGCTCTTTGTATTATCATGTAATGTATGCCATATATACATGTGATATCCACTACACTATATTATGAATGAAATGAAATGTCATGTATGAAATGTTATGTCTTACCATCTAAGTTGTGTGATGAATTAGGTGATATTTGCCATGTATACATGATGCATATATGAAATATGTTATGGATGTTATGGAGGAAGAGAGAAAGGAAATGAAACAACTATTATGTTATGAATGAAAATCATGGGACCTCATGCATGTATGTATGTCATGTACATCGGGATACTTCCCCGTAATGTTATGGTAGTACGGATGCGTACCTTCGATATTTATGTTTGTCATGATATCATGTGGGTCTTTCCTTTTCTAAGGCATCCGGTGACGTGTAATGTGTTGTGTCGACCAACTCAGACTCACGGGGAACGTACACGAGCCCGCCTAGTTGGTCCATGTGCGTGTACGTGGGCCGTGTGTGGAAAAGTACCATGCATCAAACCCTATCCGAAACTAGGAAGGGCCTAAGGTCATGTCACGGTTTTAAAAGATAGATCTCGTGGTTTGACTTACTAGGAATTTCTTAAGATACTCAAGGCACGTGTTACCTTATACGTTTCAAGTAAAGGTATGTTATATTTATTTATGTTTTGAATTGAATAGTCAAAGTATTTATTATGAATTTCTGCCTATGTGATTAAAGAGGGTGACGTCACTAATTAGCCTAAGAAAATTAGGGGCATTACCGATAATCTTTTGTTTTACACAGTTGAAAATAGTAAAATTTCAAGATTATTCCGGAAGTAAATTAGTTTGTGATATGATTAAAAACATAGCTTAAAATTACTTTGGTTCATTAATATAATAATCAATAATAATAAACTTAAAAAAGTAAAAATTGCCTATAACCCAACTCTGAATGGTTTTATATAGATTATGGTATTTAAGTTTATATAGATTAGGGTATTTAAGTTGACCGACTATAAGGAAACTCTGACTAGTTATGGTTTTAACATAAATTTTTCGTACGAAAATGAAAAGCTACCTATGAAACTATTAATTGAAAAAAATGCATACTACCGTCCTATCTCAGCTTACATGACCATTCTAGCATTCGTCATTATCTATGCATAGACGCTTTACCATTACGTGAAAAATAAGGGTAGCATGTAGCTCGAGTATTTGTTGGAGCCAGGTAATGCAAACATACACATACATGATGGAACCTATCTTTTAAAACAACTTATCATGACCTTGAGTTCTTTCCAGTTCAGGTAGGGTTGGATGTTGGTACTTCCCCACAAACAGCCCACGCACGCACACATGGAACTAGCAAGCGGCCTGGTATACGTACCCCTGGGTCTGGCTTCATCGAGTAAAACACGCTAATGCGTCGCCGGACACCACAGAGTAAAAGGCTCACATGATATCATGATGAACAAAAATACCGCAGGTACACGTCTGTACTAACATAACATAACGAGGAAATATCCTAGTGCACGTGACATCGATAAATGTATGTTAAGGATATTTAGTACTAAATTATAGTTTACCATCTATATCATATATTTGATATTTTATTATAGCAAATATCTAGATATTTGTTTTCTTACCATAGTTATCTTTCCATATATTGTTCTTTCCATTTATTACTATTTCCATATCCTTGTAATTTATGTGATTATACATAGAGAACTTTCACATACTATTTAGGTCGGGTGGATTAAGCAAACATTCTCATGGTATCAGAGCCTTTGTGGTTTAACAACCCCAATCCTTTCTTTTGCAATGGCTTTTGAATCTTCCACTGTTTTTCTCCACCACCGCTGCTGGCTTTGACGCTGCACGTGCAGTCGCCATGGCTGCCGCAAGCGGAGTCGATTGATTACTCTTTGGCTCCACCCTTTTGACCTCCAAATCACCCTTCGCCATACTCTGTACATACAACCTCACCTTCTCCAACACAATCAATTTTCCCTCAACCAACATAGTCTCTTTCATGTTCTTTCCAATCTTCCCTTCATCCTTCACAAAATCCTTAACCTAAACCTATTGACCTTCTCCAAAGATTTACCTTTGGAATCTGGGCGCCGCACTGGCCTTTTCGCCAACCAAGTCGCCGCTGCCCTACTCAACAAAATTGGCACCTTCGCCCAACGCGGCGACTCTACCGGCTTCAACATTGTCTTTGTCCCTTGCTTTAGGTTTCCCCCTTCTACTTCTTGGGATAGAAATATTATCACTGGAGCCAAGGCAGCATCGTCGCTGAGCGACGATCCCTCTTCATGGGTTAGACATATTCTCGCCGAAGCCAAGGCAGCATCGCCGCTGAGCGGCGATCCCTCTGCAGTTTTCGATGGTCAAGAAAGTGTCTCTACGCCTCCTCCGAACAAGGTTGTTGACATCTTAACGAAAAGTGTTTCTCGACCTCTCTTTGAATTTTTCATATCCAAGCTTCACGTTTGTTCAAATCCGATGCTCAGCTTGCGGGGGGTGTTAAGGATATTTAGTACTAAATTATAGTTTACCATATACATCATATTTGATATTTTATTGTAGGCAAATATCTAGATATTTGTCTTCCTGCCATCGTTATCTTTCCATATATTGTTCTTTCCATTTATTACTATTTCCATATCCTTGTCATTTATTTGATTATAAGGAGAGAACTTTCACACACTATTTAGGTGTGCTGGATTAAGCAAACGTTCTCAGGTCCCCATAGCTTAAAATCATAGCATATAGTAAGAATCATTTTGTTTTTTCTTTCATTCATATCATAGTACACATATGAATCATCTCTGGATTGCACTGATCATGACTTACATCACACGCATTCATAACATGGCATCTAGGCCATCACATAACATACATAAAATAGCATAGCATTCCTAATTATGTGCATGTAGGGGCCACAGGCGTGCGTCATCATACAATCCTTCCAACCAACAAAGGTAGAGTCATTTACTTGTTTAGTCTTGGTTCCGTAACTATTCTATAGGTGCTCTTAGGACATATTATTAAACTTAGTTTAGCTAAACATATTGATTACTCCTAGTTTTAGCTAAAAAAATATTTAGTTTGAGAAAATAGGAGTCTTACAAACTTAAAATGCCCTCAATAACGTCAAAAGCAACTGGAAAAGGGTAAAAAAAATGTAGGAAACGGTAATAAAATTGGGGTTTCGGTTTTAAACTTTTTTTTTTTTTAACTATTTGATACACTCCTTTTCTTCGACATTCTATTCTAAATCATCAAGGTTGATCATTCCCCAAGAGAATTTCAAAAAACTTAATTCGGGACTTTTGAAGCACGTGCTAAAAACACTGAGTAACGGTTGTTGTTTTTCGAAATTTTCTTGGTGAATGATCAACCTTGATGATTTAGAATAGAATATCAAAAATTAGGGTTTCGATTTTAAACACTTTTTTCACTGTTTTATACACTCTTTTTCTTTGACATTCCATTCTAAATCATCAAGCTTGATCATTCCCCAGGAAAATTACGAAAAACATCGATCGTTACTCAATTTTTTTTTAGCACAAGCTTGAAACGTTTCGGATTTGGGTTTCCAAATTAGGGTTTTGATTTGAAGCACTTTTTTACCGATTTATACACTCCTTTTCTTCGACATTCTATTCTAAATCATCAAACATGGTCATTCCCCAGGAAAATTTCGAAGAACGTTACTCTTTTTTTTAGCACGTTCTTCAAACGTCCTAGATTAGGGTTTCGATTTTAAGCTCTTTTTTAGTGTGTTAGACACTCATTTTCTTCGACATTCTATTATAAATCATCGAGCTTTTTCATTCATTTTACCTTTTTTATATCCAATACCAATTGAAGAATATAAAATGGACTTGATTTCATGACAACAAGCATAGAATACAACTAGAACAATAATTATGAACATCACACATTGATACATAATTCTTACGCTCTCTCGAGGGTCTCGCATTAAATCGTTCAAGTCCAAACCTAAAGCGTGGAATCATAGAAGAAGAACTAACATTTTGACTAGAGAGAGTAGGGGTCTCTAAATCGTCGAGGCTTCTCGAGTTGATCTTCGTCCTCGTCGAAGCTTTTCTACTAATAAGCTGACATTTTCAACAGGGCAGTGCTATCAATGGAGGCTGAATCAGAACCAAAGTACTGCTCCCTTTCTCGTCCCCAGCAAAATTTTGTACTTCTCCCTTTCTGACCCAGCAAAATTTTGATATGTTTACAAAATTTTGATACGTTTATAGATCCAATTAAACTTTATTTATTGATCATTACATACAATTTCATTAAGATAATTATGAAAGTAGGATTTCTTCTCTTCTCTTTTTATTTGAGAATGGAAGGATCTTTTATGGGTTGAGTTCAAATTAAAGAAAGATTTTTTTTTTTGTTACCCCTTGTAACATAGCAATAATAGGGGATTAATAACTCAATCAAATCAAAAGAAATACAATTATCTTCAAGAACAAAAAAAAAAAAAAAAAAAANTCATCCTTATCTGTCTTTTTCTAGATAAATTGTCCGAGGCATAAGCTTTTTTTTTTTTTTTGAATCCAATAGTAGATGTAATAAATATTTGAACTCTTTCTAGAATTGTTTTATTTTCGGTTAATACTCTTGTCATTTTCCTTTATTACTCTTGTCCTCACTTTCTAGACTTGCTGATTGCTACACCTGAACCATTTCACGGAGTATGTGTCCAGATAGCCCAAAGAGTCTCAATCGTTAGCTCTCGGTCAACAATGGAACTTCGAATAAATATTTGAACTCTTTCTAGAATTTTTTTATTTTCCTTTATTACTCTTGACCTTAGAATCTTTAAGATCTTTCTAGAATGGTTGATTGCTACACCTGAATCATTTCACAAAGTATGTGTCCAGATAGCCTAATGTTTCAAACGTTAGCTCTCGGTCAACGATGAAACTTTGTTTATTTCTTTTTTGAAGGATCAACAAAACGAATCAAATGATATTTTTGTTCCAATTTTTGTCATTGTTTTCTAAGTTAATTCCAATGATGATTAATTTTGAATGAATTAAATTATAAATGAAGCCTTCCTCCTTGATTTTTTTTTTTTTTTTAATAAATTGTATATTGTGAAATTTTAATGAATCTCTATTGTGCTGTTTTCAAACATATTTATTAGATATAAATTCTTTCCATTTGTAATTTTACCATTACAAGGAAGCTCCACAAATAGTATGATAGATCGGTAAGTCCTTTCCACCTAATCAATTTTCTCCTAACAAGTTAGTGATCTTTGAGTAGAAGTTTGGCTGAAAAGCAATTTTTCAGACATAACTCAACCTATCAAGTTATTCAATTAAATTTTAAACAATTATGTCATATATGTGGTAGCGACTTTGTTAGAGTAGAGAATAGAATCGTTACATTATTTCTCCTAAATGTAAAAAATTATAATTATTGAAAACATGCCCAACATCATGGCATGCTGTAAACCTAATTTTGAAGGCTAAAATAAAAATGATAGGAAGAATGGTTTGAAACATTTGTCGGCGTTAAAAGATTATTCAATCAGTTGACGGAGTGGTCTCAGGTGGCGCTGGTTTAGCACAGATGGGAGGGTTCTGCTTTCCAGAAATTGTCGGTTTCACATTTGCACACTCAGACACAATTGGCCCTTCTTTACCACTATAAGTGAGGTCAATATCAGCAATTTCCACATCCTCACATGGATTACTTTTACTGCAAACAAGTTTGACTGCAACCGGAGTTGAAGATGTGCCCCTGATGTTCTTGAAACTAACTTTGCTAATCTTAATTGCTGATGGAACCTGGATGTTCAAGGAGGTTCGATTTTAATACACACCTTTCGGTTGCATTGATTCCATGGACAATATTCTTGATCTATGATGATAGGGTTAGCAACATTATCCATTTCAATATCTTCAAAATGCATGTCAGAGGCTGGGTATGAGACGGCAGAATCTGGCCATGATTTGATCCGGACACCATTTGTAGTACCGATTAATTTGCATTTCTTCACGGTAACTCCTACCACTTCTTTTTCAGTTTTATACTTGCCCAAGCTGCCTATGCTAATGCCATGTCCCGGTCCGCAAGTAACATCGCTAATGGTTATTTTTCTGTTAGTGTATCCTACAGATACACAATCATCTCCCGTTGCGATTGCGGTATTGAGAATGTAAACGTCTTCTGAATCGCCCAAGTGAATTCCATCGGTGTTGGGACTATTGTGTGGTGCAGTAATTTTCAGGTGATCGAAGGTAAGATTCTTGCCGGCCAAAACATTGATATGAAAATTCTTGCTATCCAACGAAGTTATGTCCTTCACTATCGAATTTGTGATGAAATTGAACTTCAAATTCTGCCCATTTTAAACAAACAAAGAAAAAACACTCCCATGTTAAAGCACATCGTGCTAACCCAAATTATGAGTTCTTTTTATAATTAAAGTAGTACGAGCATTTACCATGGGAAGCTTTTTGCATTCTTTCTTCAGGTGACAATCATTCTTTTCCCAACCAGCTTTTCCTTGGCCATCGAAAACTCCAGTACCAGCCAATGTCAAATGATCGACGTATTCCATAACAAGCAACCCATCTCCTTCCGTGTCGGTAGGAGAAGCTTGTAATGTTCCTTCAACTAGAAGCTCAATAGGACTTTTACATGGACCTTTGAGCCTGGATTCTCCTAATTGATAAGTTCCTTTTGGAACCAATACTTTACTTGGAGTAGCCGAAGCACATGCTTCCTTCCATGCATCTACTAAAGCCTGTGAATTCAACCATTTCATTTGAGAAAAATATTTTGTACAAAATGAAATTTTGGTTTTTCAACTTAAACAAATGTACACGTACTTGAGTAGCATCAGCATTAGGTTTGGCACCAAATGTCGTAATATCAAACACACCGCTAGTAGCATCAACGGTAGCGTTAGACACCAACAATAGCAACAATGGCATTAATGCCATAAACTTTGATATCAATCCCATCCTTTCTAGTTCCCGTCTCCTCTTTTATCTTGCCTTATTTTCTTTTGGTTCAAATTTCCAAACTTCTAAGAAATAAGAATTGATTTGAATGCATTAGCAGCTCAAACTCTCCTTATATACAAACACAAAAATAACCAATTCAAACTAGCTAAATTCGTTAAAAAATAAGTGTGGTTTAAGGCAGGCCCTATAATTAGTTTTACCTTAAATGATGGAGGACTGGTTTTGTTGAACATAATTCCTTGTTAAATTTCTGTACTAGATAGATGTACATCCCACAATTTTCAACTAATGAACGACACCAAAAATTATCCTCGAAAGAATTTATCAAAATTTAAAAAAAATATATATATATATAAATATATTAGCTTTCAAACTCTACCGTACTGCTCTTTTACTTTTTCTTACTTTTATTCCCATCTCACAATTTTTCCCCTCTTCTCGAGAAATATATTACGAGAATGAATATTTTTTATTTTATTATTATTAGACAAAGATGTGATGGAAAAAAAACTTCTTTAGTCATTTTTCAGCAATATTGGCAGTCGAGGCCCGTCCATGCCCAATTGGTCAGTTGGGCCTGTCCATTTCCAATCTTAACCGACAAACCCTTATCCAATTTTCTATCAATTCTTCACATGTATTCTTACGTGATTGATATATTCTATTGGGCGCACTTGCCGTATATTTTTCAGAATCAGCTCTAGAGAATTTGTAATCTATTTTTTAGAATCCGCTTTAGAATCACGTCGATTATCATTTGTGACATATAAATGTATAGAATTTTATCTGTGGTTTTCTCAATTGTTCCGGATGAATGGAGTGGTTGGGTTGCTTGTGAGACGTTACCCGGAGTACACTTGGATTGATCAAGCTCCCCTTCAGCTGTGTTTTTTGGATCTTTATGCGGTCTCTTGCAGAAAATAGGCCTCCATCTTCGATTTGGGCCATGCAGTGTTTGGGCAGGGTTCCCTCTACCTCCTTAGGCTGTTCTTGTTCCTTTTGTCAATGAATTCCTTTGAAGTTTCTTTTCTAAAGGAAACAAGAAAAGAATAAAAATTGAGCCCAACGGTGTTATCCTCAAAGATATTATTTTCCTTTCTGGGATGATAACCCACCGTGAATTATGAAGTTAGTGGATATCATGTAAGGGGTATGGAATGAAATGATGAAAAAGATTTAGAATTTCAGGCTATTTCGAGGTTGAACGACGCATCAGTGCATAGGCTTCACGCGCACGTGGAGGTGCGAGTAACCAAGGAGTGGGACATGTGGGTCAACGAGTGTAGTACGCATGTGGGTGGTGGAGGCTTATTTCAAGTTTCAGCTCGTTCTGTTCAACTTCTTTTGACCTGTTTTATCAATATTACCTTATACCAACCTTGAAAATCATTAGATATAGGTCAAATTAAGAGAATTTGTGAAAAAATTACCATATTATGAACAATTATGAAAGCAAAGGAATTGACGATTCACGTAAGTAGTATATCCAAGCTCCTAAACAAGCATGTTACCATGGGATTAAGAGCTAAAAACGTTAAATGTATGTAAATGGCATGAGTTAAATAATAATAATAATAATCATGAATCCATGCATAAAATGTGAGCATAATAGAGAATCATGATTAGTAAGTATGATGTACGACTCTAGTTTATGCTTATGAACTATTTACGATATGGAGATGTGAATGAGTATTCTTAGTCTACTAATCCCTGCAAAACCCGTGACCAGTGCGATGCGTGCTAAGTTGGGAACAATAAATATTTTTTTACCAGAGAGTTTAGTAGAAAAACCGTATTTGACCGAGAGTGAGCCTTACATACGAGTCTAAAATTTGTAGTAAACATAAATAGAGCTAACAAATAAAACTTAAGGTTGCTAGAACACCTTAATATCAATAGAGAGGTTCTAGTAGATGAGACTAGGAGCCAAGGTAATGGTTGGATGGAGGACCCTATCCATACCAAAAACCTAAAAATAACCCATTGGAAATAAAACTTAAAATATTTGAAAAAAAACTAATAAAATTTGTTAATGATGAGTTAGCTAGGCACCAAGTAAACTAATTAGTCATCAAAATTATTTTTAATTTTTCTTTCTAGATAAATGTGAAGTAATGTGATGGAGAGGATTGTGTAGTCGAGTTGGAGACTTAGGGTACCTTGTGTCAGAATTCAGAAATTCTATGGCTCGAATCTTTAGTATTCTCTTATTTATTACCTGTGTCTACTATTTAGGTTGAATACCGTCACCCATTCTTACTAGGAAACTGAAAGAAACGGAGGGGACTAAACGGGAACAAGAGGGATCCACCGAAGAAGATACTTCTCCTTCCCTTTTTTTGGAAGAAAAGGAGGATCTGGACAAAATCGATGAAACCGAAGACTTAGGGATCCTACCTAGACCTGTAATTTGTGTCAATAGTAAGAATAGTGAATCAAACATTCGAGCAAGGCAAATATTGTACGAAATTTATATTTAACATATCATTTAATTTTTAAAATTTTAACTTTGTTAGAGATTTATTAAACACAAATGGAAAGTTCAAATATTTAAAAGATATAAAAGTGAATGAATTTCCTAATGTTTCGAAGGGCCTAAAATTAAATTTAATTGGTTTCGGATGGAATTAGACTGTGAGTGAATGTAATAGTTTGGAATTAAAATATATATATACATATATATATATATATATATTTAAATCTAGTCCGAAATATTGCGATTTCAGGCGAGGCATTATTTTTGCAGGAGTAACCAACACGACCCTCCCTTAAATTCACATCTCACACCCCTCATTCACACATCCAAGTCCACACATTTATAGCATTGGGCGAGTAAGGGAGACAAATCGTTGGATTTTAGGTTGCCGTAATTCTCTCGGGCCTCTGTTACGGGTGAACCACACTTCTACAACGCCCACTGCCAATACATGCAGTCTAGTCTGGAACGTATCAGCCTAGTGTGCCTCAACCCGACCCATACATCCCCCGCTTAACTTGAATAATGACCCGCCTCATTCTCGCGTCGGCTCGGCTTGGCGGCTTGGCGACTCGGTTTCTCGGCTTAGACGACTCGATATAAAAATTATATACCATTTCCTAAGTTTTCGACATTCCTAAAATCATTTTTACCTTATCTCAGGCATTTGAGGTCAATAAGACTCCTATTTACCCAAATTTAGTTAGTTTTAGGACTTGTGTTAGAAATAATCGATCATGTTTAGCTAGGTTAACAGGTTTATATGCCCTAAGCATGTTATATGAATTGATATAGGTGAGAATTAAGCATTAGAATATAGTTTTCGAAGCGGCTATCGAGTAATTAGTAACTTCGGCCAAGGCCGACCATGTAGGTGATCTTACTATTGGAGTTAGCTAATTGGTTGATGTATGATGGTGCGTGTATCATATTCATTATGCGATGCTTGGATGCTCTTTGTATTATCATGTAATGTATGCCATATATACATGTGATATCCACTACACTATATTATGAATGAAATGAAATGTCATGTATGAAATGTTATGTCTTACCATCTAAATTGTGTGATGAATTNGCCAATACATGCAGTCTAGTCTGGAACGTATCAGCCTAGTGTGCCTCAACCCGACCCATACATCCCCTGCTTAACTTGAATAATGACCCGCCTCATTCTCGCGTCGGTTCGGCTTGTGACGTGTAATGTGTTGTGTCGACCAACTCAGACTCACGGGGAACGTACACGAGCCCGCCTAGTTGGTCCATGTGCGTGTACGTGGGCCGTGTGTGGAAAAGTACCATGCATCAAACCCTATCCGAAACTAGGAAGGGCCTAAGGTCATGTCACGGTTTTAAAAGATAGATCTCAATCATGTATTGTGTGTGACTGCATTACTAACCCCAATAGTGGGTTGACTTACTAGGAATTTCTTAAGATACTCAAGGCACGTGTTACCTTGTACGTTTCAAGTAAAGGTATGTTATATTTATTTATGTTTTGAATTGAATAGTCAAAGTATTTATTATGAATTTCTGCCTATGTGATTAAAGAGGGTGGACGTCACTAATTAGCCTAAGAAAATTAGGGGCATTACCGATAATTTTTTGTTTTATACCGTTGAAAATAGTAAAATTTCAAGATTATTCCGGAAGTAAATTAGTTTGTGATATGATTAAAAACATAGCTTAAAATTACTTTGGTTCATTAATATAATAATCAATAATAATAAACTTAAAAAAGTAAAAATTGCCTATAACCAAACTCTGACCACGAATGGTTTTATATAGATTATGGTATTTAAGTTTATATAGATTAGGGTATTTAAGTTGACCGACTATAAGGAAACTCTTACTAGTTATGGTTTTAACATAAATTTTTCGTACGAAAATGAAAAGCTACCTATGAAACTATTAATTGAAAAAAATGCATACTACCGTCCTATCTCAGCTTACATGACCATTCTAGCATTCGTCATTATCTATGCATAGACGCTTTACCATTACGTGAAAAATAAGGGTAGCATGTAGCTCGAGTATTTGTTGGAGCCAGGTAATGCAAACATACACATACATGATGGAACCTATCTTTTAAAACAACTTATCATGACCTTGAGTTCTTTCCACTTCAGGTAGGGTTGGATGTTGGTACTTCCCCACAAACAGCCCACGCACGCACACATGGAACTAGCAAGCGGCCTCATATACGTACCCCTGGGTCTGGCTTCATCGAGTAAAACACGCTAATGCGTCGCCGGACACCACAGAGTAAAAGGCTCACATGATATCATGATGAACAAAAATACCGCAGGTACACGTCTGTACTAACATAACATAACGAGGAAATATCCTAGTGCACGTGACATCGATAAATGTATGTTAAGGATATTTAGTACTAAATTATAGTTTACCATATATATCATATTTGATATTTTATTGTAGGCAAATATCTAGATATTTGTCTTCCTGCCATAGTTATCTTTCCATATATTGTTCTTTCCATTTATTACTATTTCCATATCCTTANTTCTGCCTATGTGATTAAAGAGGGTGACGTCACTAATTAGCCTAAGAAAATTAGGGGCATTACCGATAATCTTTTGTTTTACACAGTTGAAAATAGTAAAATTTCAAGATTATTCCGGAAGTAAATTAGTTTGTGATATGATTAAAAACATAGCTTAAAATTACTTTGGTTCATTAATATAATAATCAATAATAATAAACTTAAAAAAGTAAAAATTGCCTATAACCCAACTCTGAATGGTTTTATATAGATTATGGTATTTAAGTTTATATAGATTAGGGTATTTAAGTTGACCGACTATAAGGAAACTCTGACTAGTTATGGTTTTAACATAAATTTTTCGTACGAAAATGAAAAGCTACCTATGAAACTATTAATTGAGAAAAATGCATACTACCGTCCTATCTCAGCTTACATGACCATTCTAGCATTCGTCATTATCTATGCATAGACGCTTTACCATTACGTGAAAAATAAGGGTAGCATGTAGCTCGAGTATTTGTTGGAGCCAGGTAATGCAAACATACACATACATGATGGAACCTATCTTTTAAAACAACTTATCATGACCTTGAGTTCTTTCCACTTCAGGTAGGGTTGGATGTTGGTACTTCCCCACAAACAGCCCACGCACGCACACATGGAACTAGCAAGCGGCCTCGTATACGTACCCCTGGGTCTGGCTTCATCGAGTAAAACACGCTAATGCGTCGCCGGACACCACAGAGTAAAAGGCTCACATGATATCATGATGAACAAAAATACCGCAGGTACACGTCTGTACTAACATAACATAACGAGGAAATATCCTAGTGCACGTGACATCGATAAATGTATGTTAAGGATATTTAGTACTAAATTATAGTTTACCATCTATATCATATATTTGATATTTTATTATAGCAAATATCTAGATATTTGTTTTCTTACCATAGTTATCTTTCCATATATTGTTCTTTCCATTTATTACTATTTCCATATCCTTAATTTATTTGATTATACATAGAGAACTTTCACACACTATTTAGGTCGGGTGGATTAAGCAAACATTCTCATGGTATCAGAGCCTTTGTGGTTTAACAACCCCAATCCTTTCTTTTGCAATGGCTTTTGAATCTTCCACTGTTTTTCTCCACCACCGCTGCTGGCTTTGACGCTGCACGTGCAGTCGCCATGGCTGCCGCAAGCGGAGTCGATTGATTACTCTTTGGCTCCACCCTTTTGACCTCCAAATCACCCTTCGCCATACTCTGTACATACAACCTCACCTTCTCCAACACAATCAATTTTCCCTCAACCAACATAGTCTCTTTCATGTTCTTTCCAATCTTCCCTTCATCCTTCACAAAATCCTTAACCTAAACCTATTGACCTTCTCCAAAGATTTACCTTTGGAATCTGGGCGCCGCACTGGCCTTTTCGCCAACCAAGTCGCCGCTGCCCTACTCAACAAAATTGGCACCTTCGCCCAACGCGGCGACTCTACCGGCTTCAACATTGTCTTTGTCCCTTGCTCTAGGTTTCCCCCTTCTACTTCTTGGGATAGAAATATTATCACTGGAGCCAAGGCAGCATCGTCGCTGAGCGACGATCCCTCTTCATGGGTTAGACATATTCTCGCCGAAGCCAAGGCAGCATCGCCGCTGAGCGGCGATCCCTCTGCAGTTTTCGATGGTCAAGAAAGTGTCTCTACGCCTCCTCCGAACAAGGTTGTTGACATCTTAACGAAAAGTGTTTCTCGACCTCTCTTTGAATTTTTCATATCCAAGCTTCACGTTTGTTCAAATCCGATGCTCAGCTTGCGGGGGGTGTTAAGGATATTTAGTACTAAATTATAGTTTACCATATACATCATATTTGATATTTTATTGTAGGCAAATATCTAGATATTTGTCTTCCTGCCATCATTATCTTTCCATATATTGTTCTTTCCATTTATTACTATTTCCATATCCTTGTCATTTATTTGATTATAAGGAGAGAACTTTCACACACTATTTAGGTGTGCTGGATTAAGCAAACGTTCTCAGGTCCCCATAGCTTAAAATCATAGCATATAGTAAGAATCATTTTGTTTTTTCTTTCATTCATATCATAGTACACATATGAATCATCTCTGGATTGCACTGATCATGACTTACATCACACGCATTCATAACATGGCATCATAGGCCATCACATAACATACATAAAATAGCATAGCATTCCTAATTATGTGCATGTAGGGGCCACAGGCGTGCGTCATCATACAATCCTTCCAACCAACAAAGGTAGAGTCATTTACTTGTTTAGTCTTGGTTCCGTAACTATTCTATAGGTGCTCTTAGGACATATTATTAAACTTAGTTTAGCTAAACATATTGATTACTCCTAGTTTTAGCTAAAAAAATATTTAGTTTGAGAAAATAGGAGTCTTACAAACTTAAAATGCCCTCAATAACGTCAAAAGCAACTGGAGAAGGGTCAAAAAAATGTAGGAAACGGTAATAAAATTGGGGTTTCGGTTTTAAACTTTTTTTTTTTTTTAACTATTTGATACACTCCTTTTCTTCGACATTCTATTCTAAATCATCAAGGTTGATCATTCCCCAAGAGAATTTCAAAAAACTTAATTCGGGACTTTTGAAGCACGTGCTAAAAACACTGAGTAACGGTTGTTGTTTTTCGAAATTTTCTTGGTGAATGATCAACCTTGATGATTTAGAATAGAATATCAAAAATTAGGGTTTCGATTTTAAACACTTTTTTCACTGTTTTATACACTCTTTTTCTTCGACATTCCATTCTAAATCATCAAGCTTGATCATTCCCCAGGAAAATTACGAAAAACATCGATCGTTACTCAATTTTTTTTTAGCACGGGCTTGAAACGTTTCGGATTAGGGTTTTGATTTGAAGCACTTTTTTACCGATTTATACACTCCTTTTCTTCGACATTCTATTCTAAATCATAAAGCATGGTCATTCCCCAGGAAAATTTCGAAGAACGTTACTCTTTTTTTTAGCACGTTCTTCAAACGTCCTAGATTAGGGTTTCGATTTTAAGCTCTTTTTTAGTGTGTTAGACACTCCTTTTCTTCGACATTCTATTATAAATCATCGAGCTTTTTCATTCATTTTACCTTTTTTATATCCAATACCAATTGAAGAATATAAAATGGACTTGATTTCATGACAACAAGCATAGAATACAACTAGAACAATAATTATGAACATCACACATTGATACATAATTCTTACGCTCTCTCGAGGGTCTCGCATTAAATCGTTCAAGTCCAAACCTAAAGCGTGGAATCATAGAAGAAGAACTAACATTTTGACTAGAGAGAGTAGGGGTCTCTAATCGTCGAGGCTTCTCGAGTTGATCTTCGTCCTCGTCGAAGCTTTTCTACTAATAAGCTGACATTTTCAACCGGGCAGTGCTATCAATGGAGGCTGAATCAGAACCAAAGTACTGCTCCCTTTCTCGTCCCCAGCAAAATTTTGTACTTCTCCCTTTCTGACCCAGCAAAATTTTGATATGTTTACAAAATTTTGATACGTTTATAGATCCAATTAAACTTTATTTATTGATCATTACATATAATTTCATTAAGATAATGTATGAAAGTAGGATTTCTTCTCTTCTCTTTTTATTTGAGAATGGAAGGATCTTTTATGGGTTGAGTTCAAATTAAAGAAAGATTTTTTTTTTTGTTACCCCTTGTATCATAGCAATAATAGGGGATTAATAACTCAATCAAATCAAAAGAAATACAATTATCTTCAAGAACAAACAAAAAAAAAAAAAAATTGTTATGTTTAATATCTTAAGTTTCATCCTTATCTGTCTTTTCCTAGACAAATTGTCCGAGGCATAAGCTTTTTTTTTTTTTTTTGAATCCAATAGTAGATGTAATAAATATTTGAACTCTTTCTAGAATTGTTTTATTTTCGGTTAATACTCTTGTCATTTTCCTTTGTTACTCTTGTCCTCACTTTCTAGACTTGCTGATTGCTACACCTGAACCATTTCAGGGAGTATGTGTCCAGATAGCCCAAAGAGTTAGCTCTCGGTCAACAATGGAACTTCGAATAAATATTTGAACTCTTTCTAGAATTTTTTTATTTTCCTTTATTACTCTTGACCTTAGAATCTTTAAGATCTTTCTAGAATGGTTGATTGCTACACCTGAATCATTTCACGAAGTATGTGTCCAGATAGCCTAAAGTTTCAAACGTTAGCTCTCGGTCAACGATGAAACTTTGTTTATTTCTTTTTTGAAGGATCAACAAAACGAATCAAATGATATTTTTGTTCCAATTTTTGTCATTGTTTTCTAAGTTAATTCCAATGATGATTAATTTTGAATGAATTAAATTATAAATGAAGCCTTCCTCGATTTTTTTTTTTTTTTAATAAATTGTATATTGTGAAATTTTAATGAATCTCTATTGTGCTGTTTTCAAACATATTTATTAGATATAAATTCTTTCCATTTGTAATTTTACCATTACAAGGAAGCTCCACAAATAGTATGATAGATCGGTAAGTCCTTTCCACCTAATCAATTTTCTCCTAACAAGTTAGTGATCTTTGAGTAGAAGTTTGGCTGAAAAGCAATTTTTCAGACATAACTCAACCTATCAAGTTATTCAATTAAATTTTAAACAATTATGTCATATATGTGGTAGCGACTTTGTTAGAGTAGAGAATAGAATCGTTACATTATTTCTCCTAAATGTAAAAAATTATAATTATTGAAAACATGCCCAACATCATGGCATGCTGTAAACCTAATTTTGAAGGCTAAAATAAAAATGATAGGAAGAATGGTTTGAAACATTTGTCGGCGTTAAAAGATTATTCAATCAGTTGACGGAGTGGTCTCAGGTGGCGCTGGTTTAGCACAGATGGGAGGGTTCTGCTTTCCAGAAATTGTCGGTTTCACATTTGCACACTCAGACACAATTGGCCCTTCTTTACCACTATAAGTGAGGTCAATATCAGCAATTTCCACATCCTCACATGGATTACTTTTACTGCAAACAAGTTTGACTGCAACCGGAGTTGAAGATGTGCCCCTGATGTTCTTGAAACTAACTTTGCTAATCTTAATTGCTGATGGAACCTGGATGTTCAAAATAAACATTAATTAATACTTGTTCAAAAGATAATAAGTTGGAAACCAAGGAGGTTCGATTTTAATACACACCTTTCGGTTGCATTGATTCCATGGACAATATTCTTGATCTATGATGATAGGGTTAGCAACATTATCCATTTCAATATCTTCAAAATGCATGTCAGAGGCTGGGTATGAGACGGCAGAATCTGGCCATGATTTGATCCGGACACCATTTGTAGTACCGATTAATTTGCATTTCTTCACGGTAACTCCTACCACTTCTTTTTCAGTTTTATACTTGCCCAAGCTGCCTATGCTAATGCCATGTCCCGGTCCGCAAGTAACATCGCTAATGGTTATTTTTCTGTTAGTGTATCCTACAGATACACAATCATCTCCCGTTGCGATTGCGGTATTGAGAATGTAAACGTCTTCTGAATCGCCCAAGTGAATTCCATCGGTGTTGGGACTATTGTGTGGTGCAGTAATTTTCAGGTGATCGAAGGTAAGATTCTTGCCGGCCAAAACATTGATATGAAAATTCTTGCTATCCAACGAAGTTATGTCCTTCACTATCGAATTTGTGATGAAATTGAACTTCAAATTCTGCCCATTTTAAACAAACAAAGAAAAAACACTCCCATGTTAAAGCACATCGTGCTAACCCAAATTATGAGTTCTTTTTATAATTAAAGTAGTACGAGCATTTACCATGGGAAGCTTTTTGCATTCTTTCTTCAGGTGACAATCATTCTTTTCCCAACCAGCTTTTCCTTGGCCATCGAAAACTCCAGTACCAGCCAATGTCAAATGATCGACGTATTCCATAACAAGCAACCCATCTCCTTCCGTGTCGGTAGGAGAAGCTTGTAATGTTCCTTCAACTAGAAGCTCAATAGGACTTTTACATGGACCTTTGAGCCTGGATTCTCCTAATTGATAAGTTCCTTTTGGAACCAATACTTTACTTGGAGTAGCCGAAGCACATGCTTCCTTCCATGCATCTACTAAAGCCTGTGAATTCAACCATTTCATTTGAGAAAAATATTTTGTACAAAATGAAATTTTGGTTTTTCAACTTAAACAAATGTACACGTACTTGAGTAGCATCAGCATTAGGTTTGGCACCAAATGTCGTAATATCAAACACACCGCTAGTAGCATCAACGGTAGCGTTAGACACCAACAATAGCAACAATGGCATTAATGCCATAAACTTTGATATCAATCCCATCCTTTCTAGTTCCCGTCTCCTCTTTTATCTTGCCTTATTTTCTTTTGGTTCAAATTTCCAAACTTCTAAGAAATAAGAATTGATTTGAATGCATTAGCAGCTCAAACTCTCCTTATATACAAACACAAAAATAACCAATTCAAACTAGCTAAATTCGTTAAAAAATAAGTGTGGTTTAAGGCAGGCCCTATAATTAGTTTTACCTTAAATGATGGAGGACTGGTTTTGTTGAACATAATTCCTTGTTAAATTTCTGTACTAGATAGATGTACATCCCACAATTTTCAACTAATGAACGACACCAAAAATTATCCTCGAAAGAATTTATCAAAATTTAAAAAAAATATATATATATATAAATATATTAGCTTTCAAACTCTACCGTACTGCTCTTTTACTTTTTCTTACTTTTATTCCCATCTCACAATTTTTCCCCTCTTCTCGAGAAATATATTACGAGAATGAATATTTTTTATTTTATTATTATTAGACAAAGATGTGATGGAAAAAAAACTTCTTTAGTCATTTTTCAGCAATATTGGCAGTCGAGGCCCGTCCATGCCCAATTGGTCAGTTGGGCCTGTCCATTTCCAATCTTAACCGACAAACCCTTATCCAATTTTCTATCAATTCTTCACATGTATTCTTACGTGATTGATATATTCTATTGGGCGCACTTGCCGTATATTTTTCAGAATCAGCTCTAGAGAATTTGTAATCTATTTTTTAGAATCCGCTTTAGAATCACGTCGATTATCATTTGTGACATATAAATGTATAGAATTTTATCTGTGGTTTTCTCAATTGTTCCGGATGAATGGAGTGGTTGGGTTGCTTGTGAGACGTTACCCGGAGTACACTTGGATTGATCAAGCTCCCCTTCAGCTGTGTTTTTTGGATCTTTATGCGGTCTCTTGCAGAAAATAGGCCTCCATCTTCGATTTGGGCCATGCAGTGTTTGGGCAGGGTTCCCTCTACCTCCTTAGGCTGTTCTTGTTCCTTTTGTCAATGAATTCCTTTGAAGTTTCTTTTCTAAAGGAAACAAGAAAAGAATAAAAATTGAGCCCAACGGTGTTATCCTCAAAGATATTATTTTCCTTTCTGGGATGATAACCCACCGTGAATTATGAAGTTAGTGGATATCATGTAAGGGGTATGGAATGAAATGATGAAAAAGATTTAGAATTTCAGGCTATTTCGAGGTTGAACGACGCATCAGTGCATAGGCTTCACGCGCACGTGGAGGTGCGAGTAACCAAGGAGTGGGACATGTGGGTCAACGAGTGTAGTACGCATGTGGGTGGTGGAGGCTTATTTCAAGTTTCAGCTCGTTCTGTTCAACTTCTTTTGACCTGTTTTATCAATATTACCTTATACCAACCTTGAAAATCATTAGATATAGGTCAAATTAAGAGAATTTGTGAAAAAATTACCATATTATGAACAATTATGAAAGCAAAGGAATTGACGATTCACGTAAGTAGTATATCCAAGCTCCTAAACAAGCATGTTACCATGGGATTAAGAGCTAAAAACGTTAAATGTATGTAAATGGCATGAGTTAAATAATAATAATAATAATCATGAATCCATGCATAAAATGTGAGCATAATAGAGAATCATGATTAGTAAGTATGATGTACGACTCTAGTTTATGCTTATGAACTATTTACGATATGGAGATGTGAATGAGTATTCTTAGTCTACTAATCCCTGCAAAACCCGTGACCAGTGCGATGCGTGCTAAGTTGGGAACAATAAATATTTTTTTACCAGAGAGTTTAGTAGAAAAACCGTATTTGACCGAGAGTGAGCCTTACATACGAGTCTAAAATTTGTAGTAAACATAAATAGAGCTAACAAATAAAACTTAAGGTTGCTAGAACACCTTAATATCAATAGAGAGGTTCTAGTAGATGAGACTAGGAGCCAAGGTAATGGTTGGATGGAGGACCCTATCCATACCAAAAACCTAAAAATAACCCATTGGAAATAAAACTTAAAATATTTGAAAAAAAACTAATAAAATTTGTTAATGATGAGTTAGCTAGGCACCAAGTAAACTAATTAGTCATCAAAATTATTTTTAATTTTTCTTTCTAGATAAATGTGAAGTAATGTGATGGAGAGGATTGTGTAGTCGAGTTGGAGACTTAGGGTACCTTGTGTCAGAATTCAGAAATTCTATGGCTCGAATCTTTAGTATTCTCTTATTTATTACCTGTGTCTACTATTTAGGTTGAATACCGTCACCCATTCTTACTAGGAAACTGAAAGAAACGGAGGGGACTAAACGGGAACAAGAGGGATCCACCGAAGAAGATACTTCTCCTTCCCTTTTTTTGGAAGAAAAGGAGGATCTGGACAAAATCGATGAAACCGAAGACTTAGGGATCCTACCTAGACCTGTAATTTGTGTCAATAGTAAGAATAGTGAATCAAACATTCGAGCAAGGCAAATATTGTACGAAATTTATATTTAACATATCATTTAATTTTTAAAATTTTAACTTTGTTAGAGATTTATTAAACACAAATGGAAAGTTCAAATATTTAAAAGATATAAAAGTGAATGAATTTCCTAATGTTTCGAAGGGCCTAAAATTAAATTTAATTGGTTTCGGATGGAATTAGACTGTGAGTGAATGTAATAGTTTGGAATTAAAATATATATATACATATATATATATATATATTTAAATCTAGTCCGAAATATTGCGATTTCAGGCGAGGCATTATTTTTGCAGGAGTAACCAACACGACCCTCCCTTAAATTCACATCTCACACCCCTCATTCACACATCCAAGTCCACACATTTATAGCATTGGGCGAGTAAGGGAGACAAATCGTTGGATTTTAGGTTGCCGTAATTCTCTCGGGCCTCTGTTACGGGTGAACCACACTTCTACAACGCCCACTGCCAATACATGCAGTCTAGTCTGGAACGTATCAGCCTAGTGTGCCTCAACCCGACCCATACATCCCCCGCTTAACTTGAATAATGACCCGCCTCATTCTCGCGTCGGCTCGGCTTGGCGGCTTGGCGATTCGGTTTCTCGGCTTAGACGACTCGATATAAAAATTATATACCATTTCCTAAGTTTTCGACATTCCTAAAATCATTTTTACCTTATCTCAGGCATTTGAGGTCAATAAGACTCCTATTTACCCAAATTTAGTTAGTTTTAGGACTTGTGTTAGAAATAATCGATCATGTTTAGCTAGGTTAACAGGTTTATATGCCCTAAGCATGTTATATGAATTGATATAGGTGAGAATTAAGCATTAGAATATAGTTTTCGAAGCGGCTATCGAGTAATTAGTAACTTCGGCCAAGGCCGACCATGTAGGTGATCTTACTATTGGAGTTAGCTAATTGGTTGATGTATGATGGTGCGTGTATCATATTCATTATGCGATGCTTAGATGCTCTTTGTATTATCATGTAATGTATGCCATATATACATGTGATATCCACTACACTATATTATGAATGAAATGAAATGTCATGTATGAAATGTTATGTCTTACCATCTAAATTGTGTGATGAATTAGGTGATATTTGCCATGCATACATGATGCATATATGAAATATGTTATGGATGTTATGGAGGAAGAGAGAAAGGAATTGAAACAACTATTATGTTATGAATGAAAATCATGGGACCTCATGCATGTATGTATGTCATGTACATCGGGATACTTCCCCGTAATGTTATGGTAGTACGGATGCGTACCTTCGATATTTATCTTTGTCATGATATCATGTGGGTCTTTCCTTTTCTAAGGCATCCGGTGACATGTAATGTGTTGTGTCGACCAACTCAGACTCACGGGGAACGTACACGAGCCCGCCTAGTTGGTCCATGTGCGTGTACGTGGACCGTGTGTGGAAAAGTACCATGCATCAAACCCTATCCGAAACTAGGAAGGGCCTAAGATCATGTCACGGTTTTAAAAGATAGATCTCAATCATGTATTGTGTGTGACTGCATTACTAACCCCAATAGTGGGTTGACTTACTAGGAATCTCTTAAGATACTCAAGGCACGTGTTACCTTGTACGTTTCAAGTAAAGGTATGTTATATTTATTTATGTTTTGAATTGAATAGTCAAAGTATTTATTATGAATTTCTGCCTATGTGATTAAAGAGGGTGACGTCACTAATTAGCCTAAGAAAATTAGGGGCATTACCGATAATCTTTTGTTTTACACAGTTGAAAATAGTAAAATTTCAAGATTATTCCGGAAGTAAATTAGTTTGTGATATGATTAAAAACATAGCTTAAAATTACTTTGGTTCATTAATATAATAATCAATAATAATAAACTTAAAAAAGTAAAAATTGCCTATAACCCAACTCTGAATGGTTTTATATAGATTATGGTATTTAAGTTTATATAGATTAGGGTATTTAAGTTGACCGACTATAAGGAAACTCTGACTAGTTATGGTTTTAACATAAATTTTTCGTACGAAAATGAAAAGCTACCTATGAAACTATTAATTGAGAAAAATGCATACTACCGTCCTATCTCAGCTTACATGACCATTCTAGCATTCGTCATTATCTATGCATAGACGCTTTACCATTACGTGAAAAATAAGGGTAGCATGTAGCTCGAGTATTTGTTGGAGCCAGGTAATGCAAACATACACATACATGATGGAACCTATCTTTTAAAACAACTTATCATGACCTTGAGTTCTTTCCACTTCAGGTAGGGTTGGATGTTGGTACTTCCCCACAAACAGCCCACGCACGCACACATGGAACTAGCAAGCGGCCTCGTATACGTACCCCTGGGTCTGGCTTCATCGAGTAAAACACGCTAATGCGTCGCCGGACACCACAGAGTAAAAGGCTCACATGATATCATGATGAACAAAAATACCGCAGGTACACGTCTGTACTAACATAACATAACGAGGAAATATCCTAGTGCACGTGACATCGATAAATGTATGTTAAGGATATTTAGTACTAAATTATAGTTTACCATCTATATCATAT
>NW_019268528.1:5558997-5576734 GCF_002738365.1 Cucurbita moschata
TCTTAAGATACTCAAGGCACGTGTTACCTTGTACGTTTCAAGTAAAGGTATGTTATATTTATTTATGTTTTGAATTGAATAGTCAAAGTATTTATTATGAATTTCTGCCTATGTGATTAAAGAGGGTGACGTCACTAATTAGCCTAAGAAAATTAGGGGCATTACCGATAATCTTTTGTTTTACACAGTTGAAAATAGTAAAATTTCAAGATTATTCCGGAAGTAAATTAGTTTGTGATATGATTAAAAACATAGCTTAAAATTACTTTGGTTCATTAATATAATAATCAATAATAATAAACTTAAAAAAGTAAAAATTGCCTATAACCAAACTCTGACCACGAATGGTTTTATATAGATTATGGTATTTAAGTTTATATAGATTAGGGTATTTAAGTTGACCGACTATAAGGAAACTCTTACTAGTTATGGTTTTAACATAAATTTTTCGTACGAAAATGAAAAGCTACCTATGAAACTATTAATTGAAAAAAATGCATACTACCGTCCTATCTCAGCTTACATGACCATTCTAGCATTCGTCATTATCTATGCATAGACGCTTTACCATTACGTGAAAAATAAGGGTAGCATGTAGCTCGAGTATTTGTTGGAGCCAGGTAATGCAAACATACACATACATGATGGAACCTATCTTTTAAAACAACTTATCATGACCTTGAGTTCTTTCCACTTCAGGTAGGGTTGGATGTTGGTACTTCCCCACAAACAGCCCACGCACGCACACATGGAACTAGCAAGCGGCCTCATATACGTACCCCTGGGTCTGGCTTCATCGAGTAAAACACGCTAATGCGTCGCCGGACACCACAGAGTAAAAGGCTCACATGATATCATGATGAACAAAAATACCGCAGGTACACGTCTGTACTAACATAACATAACGAGGAAATATCCTAGTGCACGTGACATCGATAAATGTATGTTAAGGATATTTAGTACTAAATTATAGTTTACCATATATATCATATTTGATATTTTATTGTAGGCAAATATCTAGATATTTGTCTTCCTGCCATAGTTATCTTTCCATATATTGTTCTTTCCATTTATTACTATTTCCATATCCTTATCATTTATTTGATTATAAGGAGAGAACTTTCGGCCTATGATTATAAGGAGAGAATTTCTCAATATATATATATATATATATTTTATTTTTTTTTCCTCTTTCGGCCTATGATTCATATTTTTTTGGCAACCCAATCCAAAGAGTCCTATTTACTGAGAGTCTATTTAATTTGATAATTTTATTTTTTCTTCTATTTTATTTTATTTTAAAGCAATAATAATATGATGATGATACTAATGACCAATGGTCATCGTTTGAATTTCTTTCCTTTTTTTTTTTAAAAAAAAATAATAATACCATAAATTTAAAATTCTTTTCTTTTATGTATATTAATCTTAAGATTAATGAAGTATCATAAGTTTAAATTTATTTGTTTATTTTTAATTTTCAAATATAATATTATATATAATTATTTTAGTTTAGAAACAACTAAAACGACCGATAATGGTTACTCTTCCAAAACTTCACATGTTTATATACTTTGATTATCCATAATGTCCTGGTGGACACGTCATCACGTCAATTACTCTATCTTGTTTCGGCTATAATTTCTTTGTTTTAGTCTTGATTTGAGCGATTCAAAAAGCGTTGGAATCATAATTCAAACATTTATTCTATGGACACTTTAAAACAGTAAAATTATTAGTAATTAAAAATATGTTTGTTATCATCAAAACATCAGTTAGTTAATTAATTAATTAATATTAAATGTCAAAAAGCCAACGCATAACTCGCTCATTGTATAGGATATTCTCATCCATTGTCTCTACGTGAACGATTTGGATAAAATTATTTGTTATAATTACAAAGTGGGCAGTATCAGACACTTAATTATATCCATATACTATAAACCATTTAGGTTATTACCAAATATAATTCTTCTATATGTTAACCTCATATTGTTCAAGATTATACCAAATGTAACCACGGTTGGAATAAACTTAATGAAGATGGTATTTTATTTTTTGTTAATTTTAGTGAGTTTTGAAACTCAGTCATGGAAAGAAAAGGCCAAGAGTAGGAAGTATTTCACGTAATAGTGAATTAGAGAATGATGCATATGCCCATAGCCAATTTTAGCCTTTAGAAAACCTATCAATTAGTTTCTTTTCCTACGGTAAAAAGAGAGCAAGTAGAGCAAGAAGAAAAAACAGAAAGAGAAATTGTTTCATTTGAATACAATGTAATAGAAAAAGGGCTTTTCAGAATTCTTTGTCTCCTTGTCTCTCCCCTCTCGACATCTTCTTCACAGTTTCATGAATGTTATTTTAACAAATTAGTATCAAAGCGAGCTTTTATTTTCAACAAATTGGTATCAGAGCCGATGGCGAATATGATGGGACAAATGCCGCTACCACGATTAACGAAGATGAACTACGAGAATTGGAGCATCTAAATGAAAGCTCTTCTCCATTCTCAAGGCGCATAGGAGGTGGTCGAAGAAGGTTTCGAAGAACCAAAGGATACCACGGATTATACGGTGGCGCAAAACAAGGCGCTAAAAGAATTGCGATCAAAGGATAAGGCAGCATTATACATGCTGTTCCGGGCTGTTGACGAGTCGGGCTTTGAGAAGATTGCAAGGGCAACTACTTCAAAACAAGTGTGGGACACTTTTGAAAAGGTGTTCAAAGGAACCGACAGAGTCAAGAAAGTGCGTCTCCAAACTCTGCGTGGCGAGTTAGAGAGCATGAAGATGAAGGAGTTAGAAAATGTATCTGACTACATTACTTACAGACCGTGGCAAATCAACTAAATCAAAATAGAGAAATGTTACCCGAGACGCGGGTTATGGAGAAGATCTTGAGGTCGTTAACCGACAACTTTGAGAATGTTGTATGTGCGATAGAAGAGTCAAAGGACCTAGCGACGTTCACGGTCAATGAGCTTGCCGGTTCTCTCGAGGCACACGAGCAACGTAAGAAAAATAAGGAGGAGACACTCGATCAAGCGCTTCAGACTAAAGCATCAATAAAGGATGAAAAGGTACTCTACTCTCAAAATATTCAAGGTAGAGGTCGAGGAAGTCGCAGGAATGGTCGAGGCGGTCAAGACAACATAAATGAAGAAATCTATAAGGAGAAGAGACAGTCGAGCCAAGAAAATTGGCGTGGAAGAGGACGCAATCAAGGACGCGTCAAGGATATAATTCCAACATCCAGTGTTACAAATGTAAAAAAATATGGTCACTATGCAAATAATTGTAACTCCGACAAATGTTACAATTTTGACAAAATGGGTCATTATGCAAGAGATTGTCGAGTCGAGGAAAAGGTGGAAGAAACGATCAACCTAGCCTTGGATGACGCAGCAAACGGAGACATTCTCTTGATGGCCCAAAATGAAGAGCTAAACACAAAAGGACATGGTGGCACAAAAGACGATGCGATAATTGTGAGGCGGTGGAAACTGTTGGAAATGAGGTGATGCGCAGCGAATGTGGCGAAATCCTGATAGCGGAGACGAGAAAATCGAAGAAAGATGAACAACCGGATAACATAGAGCCCGAGCTTGGAGAGAGAGAGCTCCAATGGCCAAAAAAGCAATTTGAGGAAGAAAGAAGAAAGTGTTACAAGAATTTGACCAGAGGAAGAAACAAAGTTGACTGAGGCACAAAAGGGAAATCTTGATGATGTTGTATTTTGATAATCGGCCAGGGAAATCCTTTCTTTTCGGTGAGAGGAAATGATCGACAGGAGGTTGTTGGAAGAAAAATAAAACGCGTAAAATAACAAGGAGAGAGAATGACTGAAATTTTGACTGCGCTTAAAATCAGGTTATGAACTATTTAAATATAACCTATCCTAAAAATGGCTGAAGAGTGGCAATTGAATCTGTGTCACTTCCTCCAAAATTTCCGTCTAAAACTTAGTTAATCCATTCGACGTGTTTGTTAAATGGTCAAACGGAGAATTAATGTAATCGTCTGAATCTAAATAAGGAAAAACTCAGGTTTTATCTAACAGATGATGCTAGATCAAAGATCACCAAGTAGAGCATTACTTTTTTCAGGCAATTGATCGTACTGTCTTTGAACAAATCTTGGATCGTCGCACAGCCAAGAGTGTTTGGGACTCAATGAAGCGAAAATTTGGTGGAAACCAAAAAGTGAAGAAATCTCTTCTTAATGCATTAAGGAGAGAATTTGAGATCATAGAGATGAAGAATGATGAAAGTATCACAGATTATTTTGCAAGAGTGATGGTAATCTCCAACAAGATGAGAAGCAATAGAGAAGATATGCCAAACAAGAAAATTGTTGAAAAAATTCTACGTACCCTGACTGAAAAATTTACTTATGTTGTAGTATCCATTGAGGAATCCAAAGATACTGATAACATGTCCATTGATGAATTACAAAGTTCATTAGTGGTGCATGAACAAAAATTTCGAAGATCCAACATTCATGGAGAGGAGCAAGTTTTAAAAGTCGAAGGGCGAACAGAAATAAGTAATGGAGGAAGAGGAACTTACTGGGGCAAAGGACGCGAAAGAGGAAGATCAACTTTCAACAAAGCAACTATTGAATGTTATAGGTGTCATGAGTTAGGTCATTTTCAATATGAATGTCCAAAGATGAATAAGAAATTGAATTATGCAGAGTTAGAAGAAGAGGATGAAATACTGTTAATGGCTCATATAGAAAGACATGAAGCAGAAAGGAGTGATGCTTGGTTCTTAGATTCTGGTTGCTCAAACCATATGTGTGCAAGTAAAGGTATGTTTTCAAGCTTAGACAAGACATTTTTCCACATTGTCAAACTTGGAAATAATACAAGTATAAAAGTTATGGGAAAGGGTGCAGTGAAATTAACTTTGCATGGGGTTCATTGCACTATTAGTAATGTGTATTGGGTACTTGAACTCAAAAATAATCTCTTGAGTGTTGGACAACTATAAGAAAAAGAAGTAGCAGTGCTGTTTAAAGATGGTGTATGTAACATTTATCATCCACAAAGAGGAAAAATAACTTTGCATGGGGTTCATTGCACTATTAGTAATGTGTATTGGGTACTTGAACTCAAAAATAATCTCTTGAGTGTTGGACAACTATAAGAAAAAGGAGTAGCAGTGCTGTTTAAAGATGGTGTATGTAACATTTATCATCCACAAAGAGGAAAAATAGCAGAGTCAATTATGAGCGCAAATCGGCAGTTTATTTTGGGTACCGAACCATCTACCACAACAAATGAAGAAAGATGCCTCTAAGTTTCAAATACGGATCAGTCAACACTTTGGCACCATCGATATGGTCATCTCGGCTACAAAGGCTTGTGCACCTTGAAACACAAAAACATAGTGAAAGGCTTGCTGCAAATTGGAGCCCCAAACATCACCTGTGAGGCATGTATGAAAGGCAAGCAATATCGGACTCCATTTCCAAAAATGGGTAAATGGAGAGCAACAAAAAAAATTGGACTGGGGAAAAACATTGAAATTGATAAGAACACAGCCAAAGGAGGAGGAATCTTAGAGGAAACGACTGAACTAGTTGCTGAAACAATTGAACCAGTTGCTGAAAATGAATAAGGAAAAATTACGGAAGAAACGACTGAATCGGTTGCTGAAACAATTGAACCAGTTGCTGAAGAACAATTTTTCAGTAACCGTTGCACCAGATTTGACAATAAGGGAGGGGAGAAATCGACATCCACCTGTATGGTTAGCAGATTCCGATGAAGGCTATGAGAAAAAGGAAAGTAGGGAGATGGTGTACAAACTCCAAAAGACTCTCTACGAATTAAAACAAGCACCTAGAACCTGGTTTAGTCGAATAGAATCCTACTTCATCAAGGAAAGATTTAAAAGCAGTTCCAGTGAGCAAACACTCTTCATCAAGAGGAAGAGAGGTAAAATTCTTATTGTAAGCATTTATGTTGATGATTTTTTATTTACTGGAGACGATGAAGAATTATTGGAAGAGTTTAAACGTTCCATGAGGAAAGAGTTTGATATGACTGACTTAGGTCATATAAGATTTTTTCTTGGAATAGAGATAATACAAAGATTAGATGGTATTTTCATATGTCAAAGAAAGTCTGCTGCTGAAGTTCTAAATCGATTTGGCATAGAGAATTACAATTCTATTTGTAATCCAATTGTTCTAGGAAAGAAAATTGTTAAAGATGAAAATGGTGCAAAAGTAGATGTAAATTTGTATAAACAAATAGTTGGAAGTCTGATGTATTTCACAGTTACTCGTCTTGATCTCATGTTTGTTGTAAGTTTGATTAGTCATTTTATGGCATGTCCAACACAACAACATTTTGTAGCAGCTAAAAGGGTTTTAAGGTACTTGAAAGGTACGGTAGATTATGGTGTATTTTATAGAAAGAGAGGAGTTAGTGATTTAAATGGATTGACTGGTAGTGACTATGCTAGAGACATGGAAGATAGCAAGAGTACTTCAGGCTATGTGTTTATGATGAGTGGAGGAGCAGTAGCTTGGTCTTCTCGTAAGCAGTCACCATATCAACCACAGAAGCTGAGTTTGTTGCTACTAGTGCCTGTACATGTCAAGCTATTTGGATGAGGAGGATACTCAAAGAGATTGGTCACTCTCAAATAGAAGGAACAAAGCTAATGTAAGTAATACTTCAACTATTAAGCTATCCAAAATTCCAGTTCTACATGGACGTTCCAAACACATAAGAAAATATTTCGAAAGTTGCGTGAAGAACTTGGTGTGCAGAGTTTTTCTGACTTGAACTAATTCTTGACACAGAAGAATAAGTTCGAGGGAGGAATTATTAGAAGAATTTGATTAGGTCAAAAAGAGTCATAGTATTTTTAGGGATCTAGTTTAATTATTTTTCAAATTTGTTTACAAGATTTGTTTCTGTCTCCAAGATTTGTAGTTAGTTTCTATTTAGGGTTATTTGTAAGGCTATAAAAGCGAAGTTTAGTATTCAATAATATCATCACTTCGAAGTTCAATTGTTTATGTTTCTGCCTTAGTTATGTCAAAACCTAACCGAAAGAGGATGAGAATGGAAGAGAAAATGGAAAAAGAAAAGAAAGAGTTAGAAATGAAGGTTGAAAGGTCAGAGAAGGAAATTGCTGAGTTGAGTGAGAGTTTCTCCTATCTCAAACAGGAGAAGGAAGAGAATGAGAAGGTAATCTCTGAACTTGTCAAGAAAGTTGAAGAAGGTATGGAGAAACAGAATGACTTGTTAATGGAGATTGATGCTCTAGTGGACGAGCTAGTGAGGGAGGAGAAAGATATAGAAATGCTAACTCAACAGAGAGACTCACTCGACGTGAACCTGAATCGAGTCCAACAGGAGGCAGTGAATTTACGACACACGATTGAGATACTCACTTATGATAAAACCGAAATGGAGGAAGCAAAAATGGAAGTTGAAAATGTTGTTGTGGACTTGCGAAGGGAATTGAGTAAACTAAACGAAGCTATGACGTCTGAGTCGAGCGTGGTTGAGAACGGGAAAAATGAGGAGTTGGTGTTTCAAATGGGCTGTTCTCGAGAAGCTCTAAATGAAGTCTCATCAGAAAAGGACAAGCTCAGTTTGCTGCTTGAGGACAAGGAGAGGAAATTGAAGAAACAACGACTGAACTCGAGAAAATGAAAACAGCGCAGGTGGAATCATTGTATATAGCATTTAAGTTTATGGAGAAGTTTTGTTGGAATAAACTTAAATGATATTTATTTATTTATTATTATTATTATTATTATTATTTTTTGTTAATTTTAGCGAGCTTTGAATTCAGAGCTTGAAAGAAAATACCAAATAGAAAAAAATGAAAGGACAGGTGGGTTAGAAAACGATGCATGTGTGATATCCAATTTTAGCTCAACCTATAAACTAGTTTGTTTGTTTTCACGGTAAAAAAAACAGACTAAGAGAGTAAGAAGAAAAAGGAGAGAGAAATGTAGAGTGTAATAGAAAAAGAGTTTTTTAGAATTATTTGTCTCTCCTCTCTCTACGTCTCCGGGAAATTAAATGCAAGAGTGTTGTATGAGTTTGAAGAAATGAAGTCGCTCCCATAATAATAAATATAAATAAAAACAAATGGGAAAGAAAATGGAAGATTGGGAGAGAGTTAAACTATTTTTTTTTTAATTGATTGTATAAAAATAATGTTATAACAAATAATAGCATGAAATAATGTTGATATGCTTTTTAATTTAAGTTTTACTAACAAACACAATTTAGAAACAATGAAGACATACAATTCAGGCAATTAAGTGAACATTCAAAATAGGTGAAGCCTTGACATGAGTGAGAACGAATTCAAAGAACGAAAGCAAACAAATTTGGAGCAAGATAGAACTTTGGCTAAGGTCAACTAAGTAAGTGGTATTAATATCGATTCGGTTGAAAAACTTGCCGTATGTATGATGATATGTGTTCAATGGCCCTTGCACGTGTCATTTATGTTTTATGTTATATGATGATGTGATGATGTGATGATTTGAGTATATGATTATATGAGATGATGATATGTGTTCAATGGCCCTTGCACGTGTCATTTATGTTTTATGTTATATGATGATGTGATGATGTGATGATTTGAGTATATGATTATATGAGATGATGATATAATAACATGATGATGTAAGATGCATGATGATGAGATGACTTAATATGATGATATTCCATATTAAGAAAATGTGCAAGTATTAAATGTCATGATGCATGACGATAAGTTTTCTAAGACACAACTCTAATTCATGTTAACGATGATGAACATATAAAGGTCAATGGATGCATGTTACTTAGAGTCATGTGTGAATGTTGTATAGGTTTGTGTCATAAGAATGATTTAAAGATGAAAAATACAGAGATCACATGCATATTGTGTGTTTATATACGTCGGGTTACTTCTCCACTTATGATGATGAGTACGGACGCGTACACTATGATGATGATGATGACATGCCTTGCATGATGTTCGAGGGTTTGCTGACCTCTAAACATCACGCTACGGACAACTAGTTCGAATATGATGGGTCCTAAGGGGTTTGAACTGTCTGGGGACTCACACTCGTAAGTGTGGGTTGTGTGTAGGGAAGTACTACATATCTAATTTTGTCTGGACTAGAGGTCACCTCTATGATAGTTTTACCACTCTTTATCAACATCAATGAATAATAGTTTACAAGACACTCACGGAAGCTACTAGCTTTGCTTGAAATTATTTGAGATGAAAAATTTAGTTGGGTAGAGATATTTCCTCATTTTTCATGCCAAATCTTCTATCTTCGATAGAGGCAACCAAATACGCAAAAGTAGCTAATAATAGGTTTATGTCCGATAGTGTCTCAAATAGTGAGACCAAACCTATTTTTAGCTAGAGAAACTTGTTGATCACTTAGTCAACATATAGCATAGTTTCAACCCAAAATCTTCTTGGGACAATCTTTACTTGTAGCATGCTTTGAAAGATTTCTACAAGATATTGATTCTTTCTTTCTATTACATCATTTTTTTGTCATGTTGACACATGTAAACATACGACGTATTCCACACTTATCTAAATATCGATCGAACTCATTTGTTGTGTATTCCCTGTCATTGTCTGAGCGTAGGCAATAAATCTTCATTCCTACTTCTCCTTCGATCGTCGTCTTGAATTATTTAAATTTTGAGAATGGGTTAGAATTTTCTTTCATAAATAAAGTCAACACATATTCCAGGTAGTTATCAATTAACGTCACCATGTACCATATACCACTTATTGATGTTTGTTTCATTAGACCGAAAAAATTAGAGCAAATTAACTCTAACGGTTTCTTAGCTCTAAACTTTGACTCTTTGTATGGTAATTGATAAGTTTTACCATACTGACATCCAGTGCAAACAACATCTGTTTTAACTTCAAGTTGAAGTAACCTTTGAGTATGAATTTCTCAATAAACACCTTCAACTTGTGGTAGTCAACATGCCCCAACCTTGCATGCCATAGAACTATGGTTTCATTCTTTTGAGCCTTGTCTACATAGGAAACTCTATAGATAGCACGTAAATAGACTCTACTCTTCACTCTTCTATCATTGGCTTTCCTGTTATCTTAACATCTTCATGACTTTCACATCTTTTATCTCGAACAAGATGTGGTATCCCAATGTTGTTAGTTGTGACACTTAGAAAAAATTCTTCTTTATAGTCGATACATAATAAACACAATGTATTAACACAATATCAGATTTTTACCAGGTACGATTGTCACATTATCGATATGAGCAATTGACAATTTTGTTGTGGCTATGTGTACCACATGACTTCCTTTGTACTCTTTCTTGTCTCAAAATTTTCTCTGATTGCCAGTTATGCGGTTGAGCATCTTGAATCAACATTCGAGTCAACCTCATAATCGATATGCACTCCCACCATTGCCATGAGTACTAGTTCGTCTTCTTCTAAGGCACATAGTATCCCTCCATCCTATTCGTCCTCCATCTTCATTTTAGAGGTTTTCACATTACTTTCGACATTATTTTTCTTGGGAAAGAAATCATTAGATATGTGGCCCTTCTTTCCACCGTTGTAGCAAATGCCTTCAAATCTCTTTCCTTGAGAACTTTTGATATGAACCAAGAACTCTTTGATATGCAAAATCAAGAAGAATCACGTTTCATTTATGCTATAAAGGCTTCCAGATACTTCAAGTGGGGGTTCATTTATTCTTAGACGGTTACAAATTGATAGTGTATAATTGAAAACTAGATTTATGGTATTTCATTAATGTATTTTAAGTTTTAAGATTTCTTATTTACTTTTAGGTTACTTTTACATAGTGTCTAATTATAATGATATATTATGAAGGTTACAACTCTTGAATCCTAACGAAGGTGGAGAGTTTCATTTTGAGGCTATATAAAGTCATGTATGTTATATTTGTAAAATAGACTTATAATATGTAGTAAAAAGAGCATTTGTGCTTTCTTTAGCCAAAGAATAAGTTTCTTTACAATTATATGTAGTTTAGATTTTATGTTTAAAATCATTCAAAATTGACATGATTAATCTTTCTTGTGGAGTGATTCGAATCTCAAAGAAATTTTCTTACTTGTGTTTCATGCGGATTATGGTTGGGGCTAAGTTTTCTTACCTGTGTAGTATCCATGCGGCTTATGGTTACTCCAACTTTACTTGTGTGGGGTGCTTATTCTTCACTCTTCAACATGATGCCTCCCATTTGTTTAGTCATGGTTTCTTAGCTTGTTAGCAAATTTTCAAACTCTATAAGTGATGGTTGAGCGTCAATAATGAGCTTCTATATTCTGGTCACAATCCATGGATGATGATCCTTTTTCATTCGAGCTTCTCAATGACGAATTTCGGATCTAGTTCAGTAATCTCAACAGATCGACTTGGTCATACCGAAGTACTAAGCAATCATCATGTTGGGTTGTAAGATTGATAATAGCTCGTTCTCCAAAAGTTATAACCTCTTATCATTCTTCTTTGAGAAAAACATTATGAGCATGTCCTATGGTTCTTTCGGTGTCTTGTCATCTCAAATGTGTTCCAACATCTCTTCTTCGACTGTGGTCTTTAAGGGAAACATTGTCTTGCCTGTCTTAATTCTCCATTTGCACAAGGTGTCATTAGCATCCTCCTCTGACTGCGTAATTTCGCTTTCGCCAACGACCTCCCAAAGATCTTGTTTTTGTAGATAAGACATCATGCATGTTACCCACATGTTATAGTTGTTGTTGTTGTTGAGTTTCTTGATTCCTCCGTCAATTTGGAGATCACCAATCGTATTGCCAGTATCTCAGTAATAGAAAACAAGCTAGTTTTCGACATAAAACTTGCAAAGTCAACTCAAGATACAAAGAAACTCACTCGCTAACAATCTTAAAAAACCGTTTGTGATGTGAAAGATCAATTAAAGTTGCAATCACAGAGTATACTAAGAGTTTCAAAAGATCTGACAACCTATATTAACCTTGCTCTGATACCAGATTGTTGAACATAATTTTTTTTTTGTGAGAAATGTTAGGTTAAGTAGTCTGTTGCTTGTTTATATCTTACTCCATTGTTATAGATAGGAAAACTATGTATGATAGATGACATATAAAGTAAATGGTTACATACAGTAAACAACCATGTATAGTAAAATGTTATATCTTATAAAGTTATATAGGGTAGATAGTTATGTATAGTAGATAACTTTATATAGCAAACTGAACCATCTAGATTGAATATGTGAGTTGTTGTGCACTCCTAACCACTAGTATTAGCGTTAGGTGAGATTCCCATGATCTATGAAGATAGAAAGCTCAAATATTGTAATTGAGAAGTTTGATGGATCTGATTTTGGTTTCTGCAGGATGCAAATCTATATTAGAAAGATCTTCGCGAGCCTCTTTCTGGGTATAGTCGGATACCATGATCACGGAGCAGTGAAAATTCAAGGATTGGTAGGCTTTAGCGTGGATCTGATTTGCGCTGTCCAAAAATGTGGCGTTCAATATCGTCAAGGAGAAGCTAACGTCGAATTTGTTGAAGGTGTTGTCGAATATGTACGAAAAATCAAAGAGGAAACAAAATCGTAAATCTAGATATGAGGATGATTATGTAAATTCAACCGAAGACACAAAGGATGCTCTAATTCTTAGTTAGGACAACTCGACCGAATCCTAGATTTTGAATTCAGGTCATTACTTCATTCATTTCTAAGTAAGGATTGTTTCAAAATTTTAAATCATGAAATTTTGGGAATGTATATCTTGCCGACAACAAAATCTTGGAGACTGGAGGGAGGAGAGATCAGAATTTAACATGCTACGTCGTGTATGCTCGTTGTTGACAACAAAATCCTTGATTTTGGCAAATGTTCATTGTCGAGTCGCACGAGCGTTGTTCGCTTGACGTCAACTTGGAGAAAGTTAAACATGTGTCAAATGCTAAGTTGTGTATGTCAAGTGTCCTGAGCCTAGGTTTTGACAACTATCGGCTATGTTGCTTTGTGTGTTGTGTACACGATGATGGACCTAGACTTCGAATGTTGAGCAAATGACATCTACGAGCTGGATTGTGGGTTGCATGGCTTTGTTTGGTGAGCTTAGTCTTGTAATGAGCTTGGGTCATCTGGTATGGATGTTTGAGTCGAGGGTGTTGATGGGTTGGATCATGGCGCTAAAGTTGTGGATTTAGATAGGTTGTGGGTTGGGTTTGACCCAACCCGACCAGTGGATCTCTTCTCCCTTGAGATAGACTTAAATTATGTTCTCTTCTCCCTCATGTCAACATACAAACTCCAACAAGAAATTAGTGGACATTAAAGGATAAATATATTCATGATATCAAGAAGAATCTCATTTCTATTGGCCAATTGGATAACATAGGTTATGCGGCAAAGTTTGGAAAGACTTCGTGTGTAATGACCCTAAATTTCCACATATCCAAAGTCGCCACTAACGTCTCATGCGCATCTCTAATGTAGAGTATAACTCTAAAGATGCTCATCTTAATTAGCGAAAAAATTTAAAGCTTTAGAATACATTAAATCACTAGAAAACACTGTCGGTCTTATGCGTTTCAAACATCAAGCTAGAGTTCAAAATAAGATAAAAATAATTAAATAATTAAATAATTTAAATAAATGAAATGCAAACCCCCTGTCCTAACCAAGATTAGGAATTTTAAATATGCAACTATCCTATGCATGCGTCATAGTCTCTGATCACTATATCGCCCTCAATCGTACATCGGCACTTTGCCTTTACTTGAAAAACAATATGGCACACAGCCTGAGTATTTTGAAGAAATACTCAGTAAGTGGTAAGTGACCCCACTATAGGGACCATGCTAATGCAAACACATGCAATCATGAGTTAGGGACCTATCTCTAATCATCATAAGGGTGGTCTCAAGTCTCGGACAAATTGGATGTGTAGTACTTCCCTACACACGACTCACATGTGCGAGTGTGAATTTCCAGGGCGCTCGCACACCCCCTGGACCCTCTTGTCAAGCTAATCTGTAGCGACGTCCAGAGGTCAGCGGAACCCCATAGTGTCATGCGCCTCATGAACGCCCTCATATGTGCGCATTCACACCTATGCGCATTCGCGCTCATCATACGGTGCACGTCCGCACTCATCATCTCTAGGGAATGTAGCCCTATGCTTATGAACATACAATATGCATGAGGTCCCTCTAAATTCAATCATACGTCTCTTCTAACACAACCCTCTAATCTAATCTCTTTGTTACACTGTGTAACACGTGCTCATGGATATTTACATTAATATCATTTTCTTACTTTTAGGGTTGTGTCCTATGCCGATCTACGACATGATGCAATATGGCACACAACATCATAAGACATGTTCAACATGGAAAACATGATCTTGTTAATAACATCGTCATACATATATCATACTCATCATAGAAGCCAATAAGTGCATCAAATATAACATGTACGTCATGTATAAAAACATAAATAATGTACGTCTAACATACATTACAGCACGTCATACTAATACATCATCATAATTCAAACAATCTTTAGTCTATCCTATAGTAAGGCCACTTACTTGGTTGGCCTTGGCCGAAGAAATCCGTAATTAGCTAAATGTAAGTTCCTATTCCATGAGAGCTGCTTCCTACGTTACCGGGGTTTGTTTCCTATCACATCGTTCGCCACCTTCCGTTAGTATTTCACAATTAATTTACAAATAATTCAAGAAATGTGAAATATGACTCTAAAACGGCCTCGAATATCTTAAGCGAGGCCAAAAAAAGGTCCGAGAAGGTCGAAATAGTGGAAATCGGGCCAAAGCAGGTGAGCCAAGTCGAACAATCACTAGGAGCCACCGGAAGAGCAGCTGAGGGACCGCTTGCGCCGCTGTGTGCCACGTGGTAAAAGCAGAACGCGCCACGTCGTGTGGTGCACATTAGGTCGAGGCGCGGGTCACACTCTAGTTCTAGTCGGCTGCTGCAAAAGGCTACTGGGCTGGGCTAGTTGTTGGGCCTCTGTTTACTGGACTAGGCTGCAAGTGTTTGGGTTACAGGCGGGTACGATTGGACCGTGGGTCTGGTCTCGAGTTGGTTCAACTGAACCGTGGCTTTTGGGCTAGATTGATGTTTTGGCCACTGTAGTTGGGCCTCGATTTCATGGGTTGGACTTAGATTGGGTTGAGCCTCGGGTTTGGGTATTCAGTTCGGGCTGACCCAGATCCGATGGATCCTTCTTCCTTACCCGACTTCTGCACAATTTTCTGGCACGTTTTCTCTCTCTTTCCTGCGGCATTTCTGTTGCCGATTTCGTTCCTCTTTCTTTCTTTTCCTCTCTGTTTATCGTCCCTCTTTCCTTCCTCGAAGTTTTGTGGCCTAAAAGTTCCTAAAACCACATATCTAAAAACGTTTTGGAAAACCCAATTTTTCGACCTCAGTTACTAACGACGATGCTTACGAATAGGCACAAAATGTACCTTGAGTTATTGTCCTATCGTTAGGGATCCTTCTCGTGATGGTAACTGAGTGTTTGGCGTCGATTTTGGGGTGGTTTGGGACTCGTCGGAAAAATTGGAAACTCACCGACGTTATTCGGAATCTCTCTTTCTCTATCGTATTTTCTTTCTTTTCTTTATTTCCAGGTTGTAATATCCAAAGAAAGAGAAATAGAAATAGAAAAAGAAAAAAAAAATAGGAAAAGTCGAGAAGGGAAAATAGGTAAATTTGCCCCCCAAACACCTAAGGGGTCCAAATGAAACCCCACCTAGTGTCCTGCAAGAGAGAAATAGTGAGAGAAAGGGGTAGAGAGAGCCTAGAGAGAGGAGGAATAATGAACTGGTGGAAGACTCACCGAAAACTACCGTCGGAGTCTATTCCTGTGAAGATCATGATGCAAGTTGGTGAAGATCATGATGCAAGGAGCCTTTCTTGGAAGGGAAAAGAGAATGTGGGTGGCCGGAGTCCCATTTTTCATCAAGAAATTGGAAAACCAACAGTGTAAGGATCTTGAACGTTTTCTCAAATCTACGGTTTTTCTTTGTGAATCAAGATCTGAAATCTTGATATATTCATCTAGGAACAACAATAGCATGGTCTGTGAAGAAGTTTGGCCGAGATCTCAACCCGAAGGCAGAGATCCGAGAGTCGTCCGAGAACGGTGAGTGAACTTCCGACGTTCTTAAATCATCCGAAGTCAAGAAAGAAATTACAAAAAAAATACTAGGACGGCATGTAACACGATCTAGAACTTTACCGAAGGAATCATAACGATCCGATCTACGGATCGAAAGACATAAAAATCGGAAAAAAAATAGACTGAATTTCGGTTTTCAGAGGATAGAGAAGAAAGAAGAAAGAAGAAGAAAAAAAACAAACGGTTGGCGAGCGGTTGAGGGCGGCGACAGGCGCCGGACACGCGTCGACCATCGGCTGGAGCAACGCAGCTCCAGCGAGGTGTCGACACGTGTCGCCTGCAAGCTGGGCCGAACTGCAATGCGAGCCACTCCGACCGGACCAGACCGGGCTGGCCGACCCGCGACTACGTGGAAGTGGGCGCGCGTGGCAGGCGCGCGTGCAGCCTGCGACTGGCGCCTTCCCGCGCGCGTGACCACGCACTCCCAGCGCGCTGCTGGCGCGTGAGAGCGCGTGGAACGACCAATTTGGCTCGATTATTTTCTGTTTGCCCGATTTTTGTCCCGATTCCAGTTCTAATACTATTCTTACGTGAATAGGGACCTAATTTAAAGAAATCAGTACTTTTAGACACCTCACGGGCAAAGAAACGCTAGCAAAAAGGGCACGCGTCAACCAGGTAAGTCACCACCCGGTATTTAGGAAGAAATACTTGTAGGGTTCGCTTGGATTGTATGTATGCATGTTCGTAATTTTGTCTTAAATTAGCACTCCATGAATGAGATTAATCAACTGGATTGTTATGATGTGTTGGGTGAATTATCTGAGTGTTGCTTGTATGCCGTAAGCTTCCGTTGTACGTCTGCATGCGTTTAATTTATGTTGGAATTGTGTATTTCGTGTTCCGGGTGCTCGATAGATGAATTTGCCCCATTGAGCGCGAACTTCGTGTTTTGGGTGCTGGATGGAGGCCATCGCCTCGTTGAGCCGGCGTGCCTAGTTTGCATGAATATTAGGATGTTAGAAGACGGTTGCATGCACACCCCGTTATTTTCTAGTGCCCATTTCTATGACAAGCTTAGAGAATTATTGTTAGGAGCGATATGTCGCTCCAGCCAGACTTAATTTTCCCCTAGGAACTTAGCGGTTCACCATGGCAAGAAAGTACCTAGGAGTGTTCATATATTGCTAGTGTGAGAACGGTATCTATAGCTTCGTGGGAGGACCAAGTGTCCCTGATCAGTCCTTACTGCTCTTAGCCATTTCGCATGGGAAATGTGTCCCCACGTCGTACAGCCCATTAGCTGCATGGGAACGGGTTGGGTCGCGCCCCCCATAGGAGGACTATATGGGCGTAGGGGTATTCAGCACACCCCTAGGCTAGATACCATGTAGTCCTAGATAGCCATGTAGAGGTAGCGCCTTATAGAGAGATACCGACCATATCAGCTTGGCATAAGGAACCTCTAGGTGACTAATGAAAGGACGATGAACCGGTGAAACCCAAGGGTCAAGCCCCAAGAGACTAAGGTTAGAACCCGATGTCCTAGAACCGAATTAGAAAACCGTGGGAGTTCTG
>NW_019268528.1:5576744-5596158 GCF_002738365.1 Cucurbita moschata
GTGTCGCCTGCAAGCTGGGCCGAACTGCAATGCGAGCCACTCCGACCGGACCAGACCGGGCTGGCCGACCCGCGACTACGTGGAAGTGGGCGCGCGTGGCAGGCGCGCGTGCAGCCTGCGACTGGCGCCTTCCCGCGCGCGTGACCACGCACTCCCAGCGCGCTGCTGGCGCGTGAGAGCGCGTGGAACGACCAATTTGGCTCGATTATTTTCTGTTTGCCCGATTTTTGTCCCGATTCCAGTTCTAATACTATTCTTACGTGAATAGGGACCTAATTTAAAGAAATCAGTACTTTTAGACACCTCACGGGCAAAGAAACGCTAGCAAAAAGGGCACGCGTCAACCAGGTAAGTCACCACCCGGTATTTAGGAAGAAATACTTGTAGGGTTCGCTTGGATTGTATGTATGCATGTTCGTAATTTTGTCTTAAATTAGCACTCCATGAATGAGATTAATCAACTGGATTGTTATGATGTGTTGGGTGAATTATCTGAGTGTTGCTTGTATGCCGTAAGCTTCCGTTGTACGTCTGCATGCGTTTAATTTATGTTGGAATTGTGTATTTCGTGTTCCGGGTGCTCGATAGATGAATTTGCCCCATTGAGCGCGAACTTCGTGTTTTGGGTGCTGGATGGAGGCCATCGCCTCGTTGAGCCGGCGTGCCTAGTTTGCATGAATATTAGGATGTTAGAAGACGGTTGCATGCACACCCCATTATTTTCTAGTGCCCATTTCTAAGATAAGCTTAGGGGTTTACCGTTAGGAGCGATATGTCGCTTTAGCCAGACTTAACTTTCCCCTAGGAACTTAGCTGATTACCATGGCAACAAGGTACCTCAGAAGTGTTCATAGATTGCTAGTGTGAGAACGGTATCTATAGCTTCGTGGGAGGACCAAGGGTCCCCGATCAGTCCTTACTGCTCTTAGCCATTTTGTATGGGAAATGTGTCCCCACGTCGTACAGCCCATTAGCTGCATGGGAACGGGTTGGGTCGCACCCCCCATAGGAGGACTATGTGGGCGTAGGGGTACTCAGCACACCCCTAGGCTAGGTACCATGTAGTCCTAGATAGCCATGTAGAGGTAGCACCTCATAGAGAGATACCGACCAAATTAGCTTGGCATAAGGAACCTCTAGGTGACTAATGAAAGGACGATGAACCGGTGAAACCTAAGGGGCAAGCCCCAAGAGACTAAGGATAGAACCCGATGTCCTAGAATCGAATTAGAAAACCGTGGGAGTTCTGTTAATTTAAGATGCGAAGAGAGCCTACAAGTAGGTGGCTTACTGAGTATAATTTTTATACTCATCCCGTACTCCTTGATTTTTTTCAGGTGTTCGCTGGCTGCTCGTCGAGGTAGAGGAGCGTTTAAGAGCTTTACAGTCACAGAGGAGGTCGTTCCGGAGCGTCAGTCCCTTTTCGGTCTTTTAGAGTCTTTTGTATTTTTCTTCATAATTTTATTTCCGGTTGGAAATATTTGTATTTCATTTTATATTTGCAATTTCTTTGGTAATAATTAACCAACAAAATTTCTCTTTTGTTTTAATTCAATAGTATTTTTATCTTTTTACTTTGCTTTTCTTTTATTTTATTTTCCTTTTGTTTGTTTTCGATTTCGTCTTTTTAGAAACGATTCGGTTTTTCGAGGCCTAGAAAATTGGGTCATGACACAGGTACTTTGATAAGTTCTAGGAGTCGTGGGCTAAAGGCTGAGTGGGGTGTGGTTGTCGTTTCGTGTAGGATCCGCGAAACTCGGCGGTCGCTAGAAAACTCGCGAGTTTTCCAGCGACTGAGTTTTTTTTTTTTCCTTTTCTTTTTCTTTCTTTTTCCTTTCTTTTTCTTTTTTCTTTTTTTTTCTTTTTCCCAGGTCATTACATTATATATCCCTAAAACGAACTTTCGTCCTCGAAAGTCTCAAACTCTTGTACTAACTTGGGGTATTTTTCTCTTATTCCGTCCTCACACTCCCACGTGGCTTCCTCGCTGTGGTGATTCCGCCACAGTACCCTAAACGAATGCAATGTTCCTGCTGCGTAAGGTTTTTACTTCTCTGGCTAAGATTTTAACTGGTTTTTCCTCGTAGCTCAAATCTTCATTGACTTGGAGTGGTTCGTAGTCTATTACCTGGATAGGGTTCAAAATGTACTTCCTCAGCATCGACACGTGAAATACATCGTGCACTCTTGAGAGGGCTAGAGGTAAGGCTAACTTATACACTACTGGACCAATTCGCTCTAAGATCTCGAATGGTCCAATGAATTTAGGACTTAACTTGCCTTTACGTCCGAACCTCAAGACACCTTTCATAGGTGCCACTTTGAAGAATATTGGGTCCCCTGTCTCAAACTCTAAACTTCTACATCTTACATCGGCATAGCTTTTCTGTCTACTTTGAGCGATACGCATCCTCACTCGAATTTTCTAGACAGCCTCATTTGTGAGACGAACCAGCTCGGGTCATACTAACTCTCTCTCGCCTACCTCGTCCCAACATAGTGGGGACCTACACCTTTTCCCATACAGAGCCTCAAATGGTGTCTACCAATAATGGCTTGGAAGCAGTTATTATATGAGAATTCCATAAGGTGGAGTTTGGAATCCCAACTTCCATTAAAATCTAGTATGCAAGCACGTAACATGTCCTCTAAAATTTGGTTTAAATGCTCCGTTTGTCCATCTGTTGGGGGTGGAAGGATGTATTAAAGTCGAGGCGGGTACCTAGTGCTTTTTGAAATCCGCGCCAGAACGCTGACGTAAAACGTGGATCTCAATCCGACACTATAGACACTGGGACTCCATGTAGTTTTACTATTTCTTTCACATACAGTTGTGCCCAATTGTCAACCGTATATGTAGCTTTCCCAGGTAGGAAGTGTGCCGACTTGGTCAACCTATCGACAACTACCCAGATCACTGTATAAACTTTGAGCATTTTGGGTAATCCTACTAAGAAGTCATGTTTTCCCACTTCCACATCGGTATGCTTAGAAGCTGCAACAACTATGCTGCCTTTTGTCTAGGAGCTTTCACTTGTTGACAAACTAAGCACTTACTCACAAACTCGGCCACGTCCCTCTTCATGCTCTTCCACCAAAAGTGTTGTTTTAAATCTTGGTACATCTTAGTACCTCCTGGATGCATGGCAAATGACGAGTTGTGAGCTTTTGTCAGTATCTCTTTGCTTAAATCCTCTATTGCCGGAACACATAGGCGTCCCTGATACAACAATCCTTCATCTGAGGACTTTGAGAATCCATCTACTGGACTTTTGTCTACCTGTCCTAGGACTTTCTGTAGGTTAGGATCCTCTCGTTGGGAGGTAATAATTCTTTGTCTAAGCGTAGGTTGTACTATTAGTTGGGCCAGCTGTGCTATGACTCCCTCGGTCGCTACAGCTAAGTTGGCTTGCTTGAATTCTCTTTGTACCCTTACTTCCCTCGTAACGAGGGCCGACAAGTATACCGTCTTTCTATTCAAAGCATCTGCGACCACGTTTGCTTTTCCAGGGTGGTGTTGGATATCTACGTCATAATCCTTCACCAATTCTAACCACCTTCTCTGCCTTATATTCAACTCTTTTTGAGTGAAAAAGTATTTTAAACTTTTGTGGTCGGTAAAAATTTGAGTTTTCTCTCCATACAGGTAGTGTCGCAAAATTTTTAGCTCGAACACTACAGCGGCGAACTCTAGGTCGTGGGTAGAGTAGTTCTTTTCGTATTTCTTAAATTGACGGGACGCGTATGTGACAACCTTGTCGTGTTGCATTAATACACATCCCAGTCCTTTCATGGAGGCATCACTATAAATCACATACCCTTCTGAACTCTCGAGTACTGTGAGTACCGGGGTGGTTACCAATCTCTCTTTTAAGTTCTGAAAGCTTGCCTCGCAAGCATCATTCCATCTAAATTGTAACCCTTTTTTTTTGTTAACTTTGTTAAAGGCGAGGCTATCCTAACGAAGTCCTGCACTAACCTTCGATAGTATCCCGCCAATCCTAAAAAACTCCTTACTTCCGTTACCATAGTTGGGCGTTCTCACTTTGTGACCGCTTCGACCTTGGTGGGATCTACAGATATTGCGTCCTTTGACACCACGTGTCCTAGGAAAGAGACTTGTCGTAACCAAAATTCACATTTGGAGAACTTGGCGTAAAACTTGTTCTTTCTTAGGGTGGTTAGGACTTTTCGGAGGTGTTCCTCATGTTCTAAGTCTATTTTCGAGTATATTAAGATGTCGTCAATGAACATGATCACGAACATGTCTAGACATTCTTTGAATACCCGATTCATTAACTCTATAAACACAGCTGAGGCATTGGTAAGGCCAAATGACATCACTACGAACTCGAAGTGACCGTACCTTGTCCTAAACGCTGTTTTTGGTGTGTCTTTTTCATTGATCCTAATTTAGTGGTAACCTGACCGAAGTTCTATCTTGGAGAATACAGTTGCCTCTTTAAGTTGATCAAATAAGTCTTCTATTCTAGGCAGAGGGTATTTTTTCTTTATGGTTCTCTTATTTAGCTCTCTGTAATCAATGCACAGATGCATCGATCCATCTTTCTTTTTAACCAACAATACTGGCGCACCCTAGGGGGACATGCTAGGTCAAATGAACCCTTTTATCTAGTAAGTCTTGCAATTGCGCCTTGAGTTCCTTCAACTCTGCTAGCGTCATGCAATAAGGTGTTTGGAAATAGGTCTAGTTTCTAACTCGAGTTCAATGACAAAGTCGACCGCTTGGGAATGGGGTATTCCAGGTAGGTCATCCAGGAATACATCTGGGAACTCGTTTACTATTGGCACGTTTTCTAGGGTCTTCTCTTTTTTCCTTACGTCTACAGCACATGCTAATATAGTCCATCCGTCTTGTTGGACTAACCTCTTTGCTTTCATCATCGAGACTACCTTGGGGGTAATCCTGGTACTTATGCCTCTAAATTTAAAGGTAGGTTCTATCGGTGGTGAAAATTTTACTTCCTTTTTAAGACAGTCTATACTAGCATGGTTTTCGGCTAGCCAATCCATGCCTAGTATAACGTCAAAATCTGTCATGTTTACTACCATCAGATCAACGCTTAGAGTTTGGTTCCCTATGATTACTTGGTCATCCTTTACTCTATCCCTAGATACCAAGTCTACTCCCGAAGGGGTGCTTACAGACATTTCATGCAATAAGGGTTATAATTCGAACCCTGCTTGTACAACAAAAGGCATAGAAATAAAGGAATGCGTGAAACCAGAATCAAATAAGGTAAAAGAGAAATGACCTAAAATAGATAGTGTACCTGTCACCACGACGTCAGGCCTCCTAGTGTCCTTGCTCATAGACGCGTAGGCCCTAGCTTGAGCTCGCGGTGGTGCTGGTTGTTCTGCCTACTCTACACTCTAGGAAGGTTTGGTTGTGCTTCGGCGTTTCTGGCTGTGCAGTTCACGGCGATGTGCCCCTCTTAACCACATCTATAACACGCTTGGCGAGCAGACATGCACCTCCCACCATGTATTCTTCCACAGATAGTGCACCCTTCTTCTCTCCTCCCTCTAGCCTCATCTTGATTCTTGGGGTTCCTATTGGTACGTCGAGGAGGGTGTCGCTTGTTAGATAAATCCCTCCTGAGTGAATGTGATCCCTAATTTTTAGTTAACTATTTTTAATAGGTAACTATTTTTTCTTTAAACCCACACAATTGAAGTAAGTGGGAAGTACACTGTGAGTCGAAGAGCATTCATTAAGTTGCCATTTACTTTTCTATTTTTAGGATAATATGTTATTTAAATATTACAACTGAATGAGAAAATGAAATGATCGGGTCTTTAGCGCAAATATTTCTCTCTCCTTTTTTTTCCGTTATTTTCTTCTTCAAAGAAGATTTTCTTTGGCAGTTTTTTACATCGTCGACGTTTTCCTCTCAATTGCCAGAAGTCAACAAGTGGTATCAGAATCTGGTTTAATCCACCAGTGGTATATCATTGCAGAGGAGCCGACTTTATCAACAGCCAAGTTGAATAGCGTCGAACTAATAACTTATAGTCTCAAGTTCAAGTAGAAGAAAATGCAAAGCGCAAAAATACACACATCCGTGGGGTTCATCCCGGGCAGGCTCGCTCACTCTTCCACGCCGCCACCGAGTGCTAGTTTCTCCAACCCCGCCACTAAGAGGCCGACGCCGCGAAAAGCCTTGTTGATACGCATCAACCTACAAGCTAAAATCCCGTCGGGTTGGTGTTGCAGCGAGTGCGGGAATCCAACATCGAGCAGCTACGGAAGGAGATCTCGAAAATCCGCTTTAAGGACAGCGAATCTGAATCGATGATTTTCAGTGCCGGATCACAGGGCTCGGAAGACTGCAAAAGAAGAATGTCGCTCAACTGTCGACAAGGAGGGTTGTTTACTCCTCACTAAGGAGGAATGGTCCAACTATAATGAGTGGGCCTTGTTGATGCACGTCAACCTACAAGTGCTAGGGTTGTGGCACGCCATAGAGCCGGAGGAAGGAGAAACGATCGAGTACCGGGAGGATCGGTTGTCGCTTCAGCTGTCGACAAGGAGGATTGTCTACTCCTCACTAAGGAGGAATGGTCCAAGCCATGGAAATCTCGCGGGAAAGAAGGGGAGGAGTCGACCGATAGAGGGATGGAAATCTCGTGGGAAAGAATGGGGATCAAAAGAGGATCGGCTGTCGCTTCAGCTGTCGACAAGGAGGGTTGTCTACTCCTCACTAAGGAGGAATGGTCCAAGCCATGAAAATCTCGCGGGAAAGAAGGGGAGGAGTCGACCGATAGAGGGATGGAAATCTCGTGGGAAAGAATGGGGATCAAAAGAAGGAGTCGACTGATGGTGGGTTCTGATCTAGTGCTCGAAGTAGGAAAAAAGGCCGCCTGAGCAAGAATTGCTGGAGCAAGCTCAAGGAAAAAAGTCCATGTGGTCCAATCCGAGGAGGACGAGCCAGCTCTGTTCATGGTGAGCGCATGGATCCTACCCGACGTCCCCAATTCCGATTCCAAGTCCACGGAGGTAATCGACGATGGTGTAACTGCTCCGGTGAGCGTCGATGATATGATAAGGAATCAATACAAGGGGAATAAGATTCGGATTACCTTGTTGATCGAATATCTCAAGCTAAGAACACTTTGTTTGAGATTCGAATCACTCCAGAAGCAAGATCGATCATGTCTAGCTTCAATGATTCTTGTTGATCAAATATCTCAATGCAAGAAAGAACACTTGATTGAGATTCGAATCACTCCACAAGCAAGATTGATCATGTCGAGCTTGAATGATTCTACATGCAACCTAAACTACATAGAATTGCAAAGAAACTTAGCCATCGGCTAAAGAAAAGCACAAATGCTTCTTTACTATATTTTCCAAGTCTCAATACAAATACAACATAGATGGCTTTATATAGCCTCAAAATGAAACTATTAAAGGCATTCCAAAAGTTGTAACATTCACACTTTATGGCCATAATTAGCCATTATGTAAATGTAACCGAAATTAAATAAAAAGTCTTAAAACACAATAACTCTAAATTATAACCCACCCAAAATTTACAACAATCAAACTTTATTTTTCTTCAATGTAGCATGAATTGAAACATCTTTTGATAATTTTGACAACCTTTTCTTCACATCTTCATTGAAGCATATTGTATGATTGATGTCTCTTGGTTCATATCAGTCGATCTCGAGGAAGAGCTCCAGCTGCGTAGCCAATTCAGCTGAAAGAGGAGTGAGTGTTCGCTCAAATCGGTGAAAGAGGCGAGTAGCAAGAGCACCAGCATGGGTCCTTGACACGGGGGCGACAAACCATATGACCGGGGCCCGGTTAAGTTCGGCGACGGCTCCATTGTCGAGATTGAAGGGCGCGGCACCATCCTGTTCATCGGCAAGGGAGGCGAGCACTACAAGCTGACGGGCGAATACTTCCTCTTGAGGCTCAAGGCTAACCTTGTGAGCCTCGGTCAACTCGATGAGGTCGGCTGCCACATTTTCATCGAGCACGGGCTACTTAGGATCCGCGATGATCGACGATGGCTGCTCACACAAGTTCGGTGCACGGCAAGCACCACAAGGAGTGAGGAAGAGCTCCAACTGGGTAGCCAATTCAACTGAAAGAGGAGCAAGTGTTCACTCAAATTGGTGAAAGAGGTGAGAAGTAAGAGCACTGGCGATGGGTCCTCGACACGGGGTCAACAAACCATATGATCGGGGCCAAGTCTACATTCTTCAAGCATGACTCGAGGATTCGCAGGACGGTTAAACTCGATGACGGCTCCGTCGTCAAAATCGAAGGGCGCGGCACCATCCTGTTTGTCGGCAAGGGAGGCGAGCACCACAAGCTGACCGGTGTCTACTTCATCTCGAGGCTCAAGGCTAACCTCGTGAGCCTCGGTCAACTCGATGAGACCAGCTACCATATTTCCATCGAGCACGAGCTACTTAGGATCTGCGATGATCGACGACGGCTGCTCACACAAGTTCGGTGCACGGCAAGTACCACAAGCTGACCGGCGTCTACTTCATCTTGAGGTCAAGGCTATCCTTGTGCGCCTCGGTCAACTCAATGAGGTCGGCTGCCACATATTCATCGAGCACGGGCTATTAGGATCCGTGATGATCGACGACGACTGCTCACACAAGCTCGGTGCACGGCAAACCACCTTTACATCCTAGAGTTGGAGATAAAGCAACCAGTCAGCCTCTCGGACAGGACCGAAGAGGTATCTTGGAGGTGGCATGCAAGGTACGGGCACCTAAACTTTCCTGCTCTAGAAAAATTACAAAAGGAGGAGATGGTGCACGGTTTGCCGCCAATCAAAGGCGTGAACAAGTTATGCGACGGGTGCCTCATCAACAAACATAGGCACACCCCATTTCCGTCTCAGGCATCCTACCGCGCCGGTGAGCCATTGGAGCTCGTGCACAGTGATATTTTTGGGCCCATCAAGCCAGCGACCCTAGGCAGCAAGACCCTCTTCCACCTGTTATTTGATGACAAAAGCCACTTCATGTGGCTGATCTTGCTGCAAGCGAAAAGTGAGACGGCAGAGGTGGTTAAGCACATTCAAGCGCGAGCGGAGCCCGAATGCGGGAAGCAGATAAGAGTGCTACGCATAGACCGAGGCAGAGAATTCACCTCGGCAAGTTTTGATAAGTACTGTGACAAGTATTGCGACAAGTTAGGCATACAATGGCACCTAACGGTGCCCTACTCCCCTCAACAGAACGGAGTGGTGGAGCCCCAAAATTAGACCATCGTTGGGACCAGCGAGGTCATTGATGATGACGACCGGGATGCCTAGGAGATTCTAGAGAGAGGCGGTAATGACGGTCGTCTATCTTCTCAATCGATCGCCAACGCGAACCCTCGACAGGAAGACGTCATACGAGACCTGGTACAATAAGAAGCTAGCGGTATGTCATCTCCAAGTGTTTGGCTGCGTCACATACATGAAGGATGCGCGTCCCCACCTCGCCAAGCTCGGTCCCAGAGGACTGAAGGTTGCCTTCATCGACTATGAACCTGAAAACAAGGTGTACAGGTTCTATGATCCTGTGGAGGGGCGAGCTCATGTGTCGCGTGACGTCATCTTTGACGAGACCACCTTCTGGCAGTGGAAAGATGTGATCGAGATAGACTAAACCTCTAATCAATTCACGATGGAGTACCTCGTCACCGAGCCTGAAGAAGGAGGAGCACAGCATCGGGAATCGTCACCGCCGCCAGCAGCTGCATCGGGCACGCCTATGCCAACCCCAACCATAACTCCAGCTGTACCTCCTAAACTAGTGGAGTTTGCAACACCACGTACTGCAGATTTGACGCTAAATGCCGATCATGATGATGGTTTGGTGGCCAAGTATTGGGAGAGGTGAACCACCTAAACTGGCGGCGCGCCAGCTCAAAGAAGAGGTGGCCGAACAAGACGTGGAGTCTAGAGGACATGCCACCAGGGACACCGAGCCATAGGGCTCAAATCGGAGTTCAAACAAAATAAGGTAGATATACGATAGGGCTTTTGAACCACCTGGACTGGCGGCGCGCCAGCTCAAAGAAGAGGTGGCCGAACAAGACATGGAGTCTAGAGGACATGCTGCCAGGGACACCGAGCCATAGGGCTCAAATCGGAGTTCAAACAAAATAGGGTAGATATACGATAGGGCTTTAGGAGGAGATTGTTAGATAAATCCCTACCGAGTGAATGTGATCCCTAATTTTTAGTTAACTATTTTTGTTAGGTAACTATTTTTACGTTAAACCCACACAATTGAAGTAAGTGGGAAGTACACGTCGAGTGGAGGAGCATTCATTAAGTTGCCATTTACTTTTCTATTTTTAGGATAATTTGTTATTTAAATATTGCACCTGACTGAGAAAATGAAATCATCGGGTCTTCAGCGCAAATATTTATCTGTCCTTTTTTTTCCATTATTTTCTTCTTCGAAGAAGTTTTCCTTCGGCCGTTTATTACTCCATCGACGTTTTCCTCTCAATTGCCAGAAGTCAACATCGCTCATTCCATCTTAGAGCAGGTATGTTGTTGGAACGGTGCCTACGTGCTAGTGGTGGACGGTCAGAGCCTCCTGATTCATGTGGGCGCTTTTGCCCAATTACTACCGGCTCCTCACGTCGTTCCTCATCCTTTGGTTTCTCTAAAGCCTTGGTAGTTTTAAAAGCTTCCTCATAGGTCTTTGGGTTGAATGCTTCCAGCATACGGTGGATTCTTGATTCCAAATCCAGTACAAACTTCTCTGTCATCTTTTCTTCGGTGTCCACCATGGACGGTGCAAATCTCTTGAGTCTCTTAAACTCTCGGTTGTATTTCTCCACTGTGAGTCCGCCCTGTACCAGATGGGTGAACTCCTGCTACCTCTTAAGTCACTCTAACTTAGGATAATATTCTTTAAGGAAGGCCTCCTTAAACTGTTCTCAGTTCATAGGCCCCCTTTTGGGTTAAGAAGGGTTTTCTTATCTCTTCACCATATCTCTGTGTTCTTTCGTAGAACGAATGTTGCGCAGGCGACCTTTTGGTTCTCTGGGCATTTCATAGTCTCAAAGGTGGTTTCTATAGCTGCAATCCATATTTGGGCTTCTATAGGGTCTTCCAAGGAGTCGGCGAATGGTCGAGGGTCATATCTCTTGAAATCTTTTATCCAGTTTGAACATTTAATAGGTTATGGAGGGTTTACTAGGGCGTTGGCCTAAGCGTTGGCCTGTGCCTGTGCCTGGGCTTGGGCCTGTTCCTAGGCCTGTTGGCTGGCTAGTAGATTGGCTTGTTGAGTGGCTACCAAGGTTTGAATTAAGGCTTGGATTGACTCACACATTAACTTAGTATTAGCATCTACTCCGGCCGCTAGAGATGCAACCTTAGGTGCGGCTTGTGGTGGTAGAGCAGGTTGGGGTGGAGGTTCAACTTGTGGTAGAGGCTCAGCTTGTAATGGAGACGCTAGAGGTGGTAGCGCAATTGGTGGTAAAACTGCGAGCAGCGTAACTGTTACCGACCTGGCCTCTGATCCTTCTCGAGGTGGGCCCTCTACTGCCACACCTCATCCTATTTCTCTAAGACGGGGTTGTCCCCATCCTCGTCTTCCTCTTCCTCTTCCTCTTCTTCATCCTTTGGCATGGTTCTATAAACCAATATAAGGTTTCTTAAGTCTAAGACCTTAATACTATGCATATATAAATAACAATATACACAATATACAAAACATCATAAAGCCACTGAAGTAAACAGTCAACATGTTATACATCATATCATACTCATTAATAAATACTTAAAATATCACAGAAATTTAAGTAATATCCACAGAAAAATGCATGCGAGTTCGAAAACATTTCTCATTTCTCATCTAATGCAAGGCGTACCTGACGGTGACGGGGCATCGACGTTGGGACCATGGAGCATGCCAAGCCTACATTGTAGACTAGTCTACAAAATCTAAAACTTAAAGCTCTGATACCAACTGTAACGACCCTAAATTTCTACATATCTAGAGTCACCACTAACGTCTCATGCTCATCTCTAATGCAGAATATAACTTTAAAGATGTTCATCTTAATTAGCGGAAAAATTTAAAACTTCAGAATACGTTAAATCATTAGAAAATACTGTCGGTCTTACGTGTTTCAAGCATCATGCTGGAGTTTAAAATAAGATAAAAACAATTACAAATTAAATAATTTCAATAAATGAAATGCAATTCCCTTATCCTAACCAATACTAGGAATTTTAAATATGCAACTATCCTATGCACGCGTCATAGTCTCTAATCACAATGCCGCCGTCAACCGTACATGAGCGTCTTACCTTTACTTGAAAAACAATATGGCACATGGCCAAAGAAATACTCAGTAAGTGACCCCACTATAAGGACCATGCTAATACAAGCACATGCAATCATGAGTTAGGGACCTATCTCTAATCATCATAAGGGTGGTCTCCAGTCTCGGACAAATTGGATATGTAGTACTTCCCTACACACGACTCACACGTGCGAGTGTGAATCCCCAGGGCGCTCACACACCCCCTAGACCCTCTGGTCAAGCTAATCTGTAGCAACGTCCGAAGGTCAGCGAAACCCCATAGTGTCATGCGCCTCTTGAACACCCTCATACGTGCGTATTCGCACCTATGCATATTCTCGCTCATCATACGGTGCGCGTCCACACTCATCATCTCTAGGGAAAGTAGCCCTATGCTTATGAACATACAATATGCATGAGATCCTCTAAATCCAATTATACGTCTCTTTTGACACAACCCTCTAATCTCAACTCTTTGTTACATTGTGTAACACGTGCTCATAGATATTTACATTAATATCATTTTCTTACTCTTAGGGTTGTGTCCTATGTTGATCTACGACATGATGCAATATGGCACACAACATCATAAGGCATGTTCAACATGGAAAACATGATCATGTTAATAACATCGTCATGCATATATCATACTCATCATAGAAACGAGTACGTGCATCAAATATAACATGTAAGTCATGCATGGAAACATAAATAACATACATCTAACATACATCACAGCACGTCATACTCATACATCATCATAATTCAAACAATCTTTAGCTTATCCTATTGTAAGGCCACTTACTTGGTTGGCCTTGGCCGAAGTACTCCCTAATTAGCTAAATGTAAGCTTCCATTCCGTGAGAATTGCTTCTTACATTGTTAGGGTTTGTTTCCTATCACACCATTTGTCATCTTTCATTAGTATTTCACAATTAATTTACTAATAATTCAATAAATATGAAATACAGCTCTAAAATGGCCTCGAATACCTTAATTGGGGACGAAAACAGGTCTGGGAGGGTCGAAAGAGTGGAAACCGGGCCAAAACAGGTGAGCCGAGCCGACAGCCACTAGGAGCCGCCGAGCCATTTGCACCGAAACAAGCCGAGGGACTGCCTGCGCCACTGTGTGCCACATGGCCGAAATAGAACGCACCACGTGTGATGCGCATCAGGTCGAGGCGCGATTCACACTTTGGTTTGGGTCGACTCCTGTAGAAGGCTACTGGGTCTGGCTAGTTGTTGGGCCTCAGTTTACTGGACTAGGCTGCAAGTGTTTGGGTTGTAGGTCGGTTTGATTGGACCGTGGGTCTGGTCTCGGATTGGTTCAGCTAAACCGTGGCTTCTCGGCTAGATTGAGGTTTGCGTCGCTATAGTTGGGCCTCGATTTCACGGGCTGGACTTAGATTGGTTTGAGCCTCGGGTCTAGGTATTTGGTTTTGGCTGACCCGGATCTAATGGATCCTTCTTCCTTACCTGACTTCTGCACAATTTTTCGACGCGTTTTCTCTTTCCTTCTCACGGCGTTTCCGTTGCCAATTTTGGTCCTCTTTCTTCCTTTTCCTCTTTGTTTGTCGTCCCTCTTTCCTTCCTCGAAGTTTTGTGGCCTAAAAGTTCCTAAAACCACATATCTAAGAACGTTTAGGAAAACTCAATTTTTCGACCTCGGTTATCGACGATGATGCTTACGAATAGGCATAAAACGTACTTTGAGTTATTGTGCTATCGTTAGGGATCCTTCTCGTGATGGTAACTGAGCATTTGGCATCGATTTTTGGGTAGTTTGGGACTCGTCGGAAAAAAGTGAAACTCGCCGATGTTATTCGAAATCTCTCTCTCTCTCTCTCGTATTTTCTTTCTTTTTTCTGTTTGCAGGTACTCTGATAGGTTGTGGGAGTCGTGAGCTGAAGGCTGAGCGTGGGCTGAAGGCTGAGCGTGGTGTGGTTGTCGTTTTGCGTGGGATCCGCGAAACTCGACAACTGAGTTTTTTTTTTTCCTTTTCTTTTTCTTTTTCTTTTTCCTTTCTTTTTCCTTTTTTTTTTTTGTTTTTTCTTCTTTTCCCCGAGTCGTTACATCGTGGAAGATTATGAAGGATGCTATGGGGGTAACACGTGACACAAAATCTGGAACCTTATACACCACTCTAGGGTGTATAAACATAGTCGTCGTTGAGACTACTTTCATTTCAAGTGTATGACACAATAGACTTGAACATATGAGCGCTAAAGGAATGAAGATGATGACTGTGAAAGGAGTTTTAGAAGGCTTGAAATCTGTTGATATGGATCTTTGTAAGAGCTGCATTCTGGGAAAACATAAACGAGTTAGTTTCGCAAAGACTGTTAGAGAATAGAAGAAAGTATAATTGAAAATGGTCCATACAGACATTTGAGGCGGTTGAAAATGATCCATGCAAACGTTCGGGGATCATCTCCACTTCCATCACTTGGTGGATCAAAGTTCTATGCTACCTTCATCGATGGTTTCAGCAGGAAGGTATAAATTTATTTACTGAAACATAAGACAGATGTGTTTGTTACCTTCAAGAAGTGTAAAGTTAAAGTTGAAAATTATGCTGGCTTGAAGATCAAATGTCTGAGGTCAGACAATGAGGGTGCGACAAATCAGAAAAACATTTTATGCAGCTAGGGAATTAGATTGATAAGGACAACTCTTGGTAAGTCAAGATAAAATGGTGTTACAGAAATGATGAACAAAACATTTAATGAGCGGGCAATGAGCATGAGAATTCATTCTATACTACCAAAGACATTTTGAGCGGATGGTATAAATATGCATCAACCTATTTGATCATTAGGTTAGTACCCTTGGAGTTCAAATTGTTAGAAGAGGTATGGACACTAAAAGAACTCAAGTCCTCTCATAAGGCCAAAATTTCATTGAAGGAAATGAATTCTCCATCCTTATGGAGATGAACCATTTTGATTTTATTAAGAATTAAAATAAATAAACAAATAAGAGAGTAAGAACTCTAGAAACTCAATACATCAGTTTCAAATTTCATATTATCTTCTTTGATATGATTCAAATATAAAGTCAAAGTTTGTGGGAGTCTCTTGAAAGAATTTCAAGAGAATTATAGTAGAGAAAGTGTTAGAGATCAAACACATTTGGCTCGACCCAATATTACTATTTATAGGGCTCTTAGATAATCTTTAATAAATAATATATTTAAATATTTAATATATTAAGATAAAATATCTTATTCAACTGGTTATGAGTCTCCGTATATATTTAACTAATTTCAATCTCATTCAAATTCAAATTTCAAACCTATGTAGTTATTTAATGTATCTAAAATTCATTAATTATTTTGATATTTAATGTATCAAAAAAAAATCTCTTTTAATATATGATCCTTCAAAATTTTCTTTCCAAGTTCAATGTTACTGTCTGGCGGGTGACTTTGGTCCTACAAATTGTAAGTTCTAATAGATAATATTAGTTAATTAATCTCTTCCATTAATCAATTTTCATTAATTAACTGTAACTTTTCTACTAGACTTAGAATTGTACTCTTATGCACTATAGGATAAATTATGTTCATAGATATAATCATTACAAACAGGTCAATCTGAGTTATTCATAATTACAGTTGGGTCAAAAGTCCGTTTACCCTTGTAATTACATCTTTCACCTTAGTACCACTCGTTCTCTAATGAATAATTTGTTTATGATCCAATCACAACCAAATCCTCTCTTGAGTGAATAAGAGGGTGGGTCATTGTTCGAGTCCCAAACTCAGCACTTAAAGAAATTCATCTAGTTTTTTTTTTTTTTTAAATCTGGAGAAGAGTAAATCCATTTCCTGATATTATATTCCGAACTCTCTATTTGGTCAAATCTAAAAAATGGTAGACATATTGAATCAACTACAAGAGCCAGTCTCACCCATCCAAATCAAATGACAAATTCTTACCGGTAAAGTTCACAATTCACTTAGGATTAAGATCGAGTCGCATATAATCATCATGTGAAATATTAATCTTCTCAAGTAACGGATTTATAAAAAGATGTTAAATATTTCTTGGTCTAATCTTAAGATACCCCACTCACATGTTTCCACACGAACGATTTGGATCAAATCATTTATAACCATTACAAATTGGGCCGTATCAATAGTGTTACCAAGATAAGGTACCTGTCCTTATCCATATAGTATAGACCCTTTAGGTTATTATTTGAACATAATCCTCATATGTCAACTACATACTATTCAAAATTACAACGTTTCCATTGGAATTCAGCTGTGTAGCTCTAGTTGGAAGCCGGACACGTGTCCAAGGCTCTCTAGGCGCGCTCTCCTGCCGATCTATCGACGTGTGTCCCACCGAAATCGTCTACCTACGTAAGTTCCAGAATCTGACGATTAGATCTATTTTGTTTCATTTTTTTTTAATTTTTTTATTATCTTGTTGCACATATCTTAGATCAATAAAATTTCTTCATCAAAGTTTTAGAGTTTCCATCAATTTTTCATATAATTTTTAAATATCCGTAGACTAATATAATCGCGCTGTTGAAAGTTCTTATTGTTCTTGGAGTCTTCTCAGAACTCCTAATTCGATTCGACTCCAGATTCCTTCACAAAAAATGTGTGAAAACACACTAAGATTAACATACTAAAATCACATAAGCTAATTCCTTCAAATGCTCACGGATCATGAGAAAAATCGAGACCTAAAAACCCATAGAACTCACCTTCGTTCTTTCTCGGATCTTAACGTAATCGAACGGTCCAAACGCCTAAATCTCTGCTCCTGGATTCAATGATCACTTCCTATGAAGACTTTTTGGGCGATTTCGAGCTCCAAATGCTGGATTGAAAGAATCTTCGCTCTCCGTTCTTCCTCTCAAACCCTAACCCCTTCACTCTCCGTTTTTTTCACTATTTTATTTTATTTCTTGGTTTTCGGGATTGTTTCAAGCATTTTTCTCCTCTACCAGTTCCTCAAATTTGACCTTTAAGATCCTTAATAAAATCCCGAAATTTTGTCTTAAAGGAAATCGAGAAAATTTAATTCTTGTTGGAACTCGACTGTTACATTTAGGTTGCATGCTTTGAATTATTCAAGCTTGACTTGATCAATCTTACTTGTATAGTGATTCGATCTCCAACGAGAGAATATCAACAAAATAATCTGAATTTTATTTTCTGTTTGTATGATATTTTATCGTATTTAGTTTCTTTGATATTTAAAATCTAAATGTTTTATTTTTCAATACAGTTGTTATATCAAATTCTTGAGAAGTCTAAAAAGCAAATCAATTAAATGGTTTTGCATTTTGTTGGAAATTCAATAACTTCTTGAAAGTCTAAAAAGAAAACCAATGTGTCTAGATTATCTGCAAATACTTGTTTAGAGCTAATTTGGTAGATATTTTCACTATTGGGAAGACAAAAAGTGTTATTGACCTACAATCTCTTCTCAAAGATAAGTTGAGTGTTATTGACCTACACTCTCTATTTTCTGGAAGACAAGTTGAGTGTTATTGACCACATTTTATTTTTTGGAAGACAAGTTGAGTGTTATTGACCTGCACTCGTAAAGACAAGTTGAGTGTTATTAACTTACAGTCGTAAAGACAAGTTGGGAGTTATTGACCTACACCCTCCAACTTGACGAGAGTATTAGAATATATTATAATAATTAGTTATGGAATATATTCATTAATTTTTTCTATTTGATTAGTAGTATATTTTATTTTATTCCCAAGATTTAGTTAGTTTATATTTTCTTATTTTTAGGTATGAGTTGGTAGCTTATATTTTATTTAAACGTTGTGAACATGATCAAAATTGGACTTTAGATCCTGCTAGACTTTTGATCTCACCTATGTTTGTTGCACTTTCTATCCCAATTCTATTTCTCATTCTTAGATATCAAAGCCTCATTTTTAACAGGTTAATATATAAAATATATATTTATTTATTTTTAAATATTTTGAAAAAAAAACATTTTGTTTATTATTTTTAAGAAGGGTGGGAGGACAAATTAACAAAAATAATTATAAATTAAAATTAAAATATATTTGTATTATAAGAAAATTAATTCAAATTTTAGTGAGAAAAAAATAAAAAATAAATAAAGTTTAGATGTAGATGTCACATTTCCCTTGGCCTTGTTATATCCAAAATCACGCATATGCCCCCAAATTCCTAACTAATTCACACCATAACCTTCTTCCGACTGTACTCTCCCACTACGCCCCCTCCTCCAGTACTCCTCTCTTCCCACCGCCACCGCCACCGCCACTGCCACCACCGTCGCCCATGCCTTGCTGCTTCCTCTCCTTCTCCTTCCCAGGTATCCCTCTTTTTCTCTCTAATCTTTTGTTTTTTTACCAATCGACATTAATTACTGCTTCAATTCTCCTTTTTCTTCCTTATCATCTGTAATCTCTTTCTCAGGTAACCAAATTCTTTGCCCGATCTCTGTATTTAGGGCACGATTTTTTATTTTTTGTTGTTGTTTTGCGCGATTATTTTCGCTTTCCACTGTTCATTCTGCTCTAAACTAATTGTTTATTTATTTTGTAGCGTTCTTGTCCTAAAAAAGGCATTCCGACATTAGAAGAAAGTGAACTACAGTCGCGTTTCTTAGAAGGTCTTGAATTCTGCGTGCAAATCAACTACTTAGCTTTTGGTAAGTTCTGTTTACTTCATTTTGCGGGTTTTGCATTTTTGGTTCTGTTTGAACAGCTGAAAAAGTAATCTAGACTATTCTGAATATCTCTTTGGACTCTTTAATCAAGAATCTTTGCATCATTAAACGAGGGTTGTTCTTTCTCGTATAGGCTGGCAGTTGATAAAATTTCTCAATTTTTCATCTTAATGCTACAAACAGAAGTTGAAATGGTTCTTTTTTAGTCCTTTTTTATATGATCTTTCTACTTTCCTCATTAATTCTAAGCAGAGGGCTTTCCTATAATCCCTATCCCTTCTCTGGAAGCAGGGGTGGCATCTTTCCACTGGACCCCAGCTTTTGGAACCCTTTTTCCTTGAACTTTATGTACATCCTCTTCTTCTTCTCCCGCAAAGAAATAACAAAAAAAAAAAAAAAAAAAAAAAAAAAAA
>NW_019268528.1:5596726-5600204 GCF_002738365.1 Cucurbita moschata
AAAAAAAAAAAAAAAAAAAGAAAGAAAACCAACATATAGTTGTTGAGTTCTTGTGAAATGTTCATGGTTGGGCAATAACATTTCTAGTAGAAAACTGAGGGGCTGACATTCGTTACCGATGCTGAAGCTGCTGAAAATTCTTCCTGTGATAATGAACAGAGCAATTAGTGAGGTCCTGAAGGAGGGGAAGCTTTAGAATCAAGACTGATAGGTTGGCTATAATTCTAAGAATAGCTAGATAAATTTTTAATCCTCAGTTTGTTACTTGGGTGTCCCAATTTTTAATCAACTTGGATTAGAAAAATTTGTCATCATACTTTTTGAACTCATTGAAGGCTTTAAGTCAATTTATCCTTGGTTTTCATGCCTATTTGTTTCTTTTTGATAGGAAACAGTACCACACAATTTAAAGAAAATGGAATAACATGAAAAAAAAGGGAGAAGAGGTATGAACTTAAAAAGATAGTCATAGGGATTTCAAATTTTTCGACAATTAACATTGATTAAAAAGAAACCCTAATTTAAAAGATACAGAAGAATAGGCTTTTTAAAGAAGCCTTGAGCATCTCATAGATCTCATACTCCCTACAAACTTGTCTTGCGAAAGGTTGGCCAAATAAATAGTGGCATTATGGTATGAGGATCTGCAGATATTGCAGTAATTAATGTATGGAACTACAAAAGAGGGAGGAAAGCCCCAATCCAAGGGAGTAACACAAAATAATCTCCATTTGGAGGAAAGCTTGGTACAAAACTTTAGAAGCCCGTGAATGCATGTGAACAAGTATCATTCACTTAATCCCTTGCAAAACAAAGTTATATTGAGATGTGTGGATATTGACCAAGCTAAAGTCTTCTATCATCAAGTTGGTTGGCAGAATGTTGGTCCATGTCGCTGAATTTGTGCAATGGAGTGAGAAAGGCTTCTTAGTAAACAAAGTGGTCCCTCCGATAGGGGTTGGGTTAAAGTTAGATACCTCCTTCTTAATAGATGGAGTCGTGACACGCTAACCTTCATTTTATAGGTTTTTGGTTGTTTTCTTTTGATGTGCTAAAATAATCTTGTAGAGGGCTTGACCTCATAAAAATTTGCATAAAAATTAAAGTAAATTTCTTTTGCTTCAGCCTTGCAAATAACCTTCTGTCTTCATGTTTTCAACTTCTTTTCCAATCACTGTTCAACTTAACCATTTTTTCAACTTGGCTTATTACATGGGAAGAATAGATCGTATTCATGGGGCCTTTTTCTCAATAGCAATCATGGCTTTTGAGCTGGAAAGGAGGAAGCAAGTATAGGCTTTTGTGCAATAGTCTTTACCAATTGATCCAATCCCTTTAACCAACCACAGATATCTATCCTTTGGATGATGACTTATCAACGATTGTTTCCATGTATCTTGTTAAGCCACATTTTTCCTGTAGAGTTGGGCCACCAGCCCTATGCTAGTTGTTGAACTGGGCTTTTCCTTTGTCTTTTTCGACACCCACCACACTATCCTTCTCAACTTGAAGCATGGCTAATGTCAGCCCCCCTTACTGATCTTGTTCCCGTACTACTGACCCAGTCTTATCTAATCATCCATATTCTTTGTCATCATTTAGGTATGTTTTTCCCCTGCAAGAAAAAGAAGTCCGCTATTTTAACTCCAATATAATATATCTGTCCAAACTTTAGTTGCCAACAGAACCAAGCACTCCACCTCTTGCTGACAGTTGCCAGGTTTGGATATTAATTATTCCCTCCTAAACACTTCCTTGAGACAAATATTGAGGGGCTGTGTGCTGCCTTTCTTTACCATCTTCAGTGGCTCTTAAAGCCCCCTCCCAACAAGGTTGGAGCATTTTAACTCCTAAACACCGCCTGTTGACAGCCAAAGCCAAGCCAATCAAGGTTGGAGCATTCCCTATCAAAGTGGCACTTTTTGTCTCATCTAAAACAGGCCTTCCTTCCTGTCCAAGATTGAGGGGCATAGGGGGTAGAAACCTCCCCTAAAATTGCTGCTGAGGGACCTTGCTGGGATAGGTTGTATATGATGGGAGGAACCTCCTCATAATGCCATACGTGGAACCAACCTCAAAGCTGGGCTTCTCTTTTCTGCTAATATTCTTGTCCATGATCAGAGGACCCCTAAGTGCTGGAGCAAAGGTTAATGCTTCTTAAGATGCAGAAATTTGGTCTCTCTGTCATCTATCACCGTCTCTAAAAAATAGTACTTCTGCAGTAAATCCTTGAATTTCGTCCACATAATGAGTTCCTTGGCGTGAGCATTAAGATCCTCACCAAAAGGATCGACTATGCTCATAGAGGCAAATATTGGAAAATCATCAGTGACTGTCCCAAAAACACTCTCTTGGGATCAAATAACCAGAAGCACTCTCTGGAAAATAGAAGATGCAAATCTTCCAAAAAGGAAAGAATCTCAAAGAAATCAGGAAGTCTGCAGGAACAGGCAAGCAGCTCTGTACCAAAGGTTGATGAGTCAATACCAATACTCAGACCGGCAAATCTCGAAATCTTTACAAAAAGGATTTCAAAAGAAGAGGCTGCGATGGCCAAGATAGAGGAAAAGTTAGACAGGATATTAAATCCGGCCATGACGCCTCATGATTCATCTGTCAATGTCGTTAACAATGACGACGAGGATCAAGATTTCGAAGACGAGATTGCAAATGAGAGAGAAGAACCTTTCTATAATCGAATTGAAAGGATCTCTAGAAGAAGTCAAAATAATGCCAGTAATCAGAAAAACTGGTATCCTCAACCGTCTTTTCCAGATATCCAGTTCGAAGAAAAGACACTACAAACTCAAGCTCATTACGATGGTTTAGCAATCTATGAATGGAATATCGATGGATTGTCTGACTATCTGATAATGAATGTTGTCAATGAGATGATGATGGCCGCAGGCGCGTATAAATTACAAGGCCATAAATCCGACCATCAGATAGCTCAAGTTTTGGTAACCGGATTTACCGGGCAACTCAAGGATTGGTGGGACAAATATCTCGACGAAACAACCCGTCAACAGATATTAAACCACTATGTCATCAGACCAACTACTCAAATTATCAAAGAAGAAGGTCCATCAACTAGGACCGAGGTACAACATGAAAGAATAGAGGATGCCGTCAACACCCTCATATATACCCTCATAGAATTCTTCGTCGGCGACCCTCTAAAATACCAGGAGAGATCTGCCGAAATACTCATGAATCTGAAATGCCCTACCTTAGGTGACTTCAGGTGGTACAAAGACATGTACTTCAGCAAAGTTCTTATTAGAACAGATAGTTCGTTGGAATTCTGGAAAGAGAATTTCGTCAATGGACTACCAAAACACTTCTCAAGAAGGATCAAAGATGGTCTTAAGACAAAGTACAATGGAACGATTCCATGGCAAACTTTGTCATACGGATCCATAGCATCCTTCATCATAGAAGAAGGGCTCAGACTTTGTAATGAGTCAAAGATTCAAAA
>NW_019268529.1:0-546 GCF_002738365.1 Cucurbita moschata
CCGAATTAGGGTTTCGATTTTAAGCACTCTTTTACTGTTTTCTGCACTCCATTACTTTGGAATTCTATTCTAACTCATCAAGCCTAATCATTCGCCGCAAAAGTTTCGAAAAACGTCGACCATGACTCGGGTTTTTTAGCACGTTCTTCGAATTTTCAAACTCAGGGTTTCCGAATTAGGGTTTCGATATTAAGCACTCTTTTACTGTTTTCTGCACTCCGTTACTTCGGAATTCTATTCTAACTGATCAAGCCTAATCATTCGCCACAAAAATTTCGAAAAACGTGGATCGTGACTCGGTTTTTTTAGCACGTACTACGATTTTGAAAATTAGGGTTTCGATTTTAAGCACTCTTTTACTGTTTTCTGCGCTCCGTTACTTCGAAATTCTATTCTAAATCATCAAGCCTAATCATTCACCGCAAAAGTTTCGAAAAACGTCGACCGTGACTCGGCTTTTTTAGAACGTTCTTTGAATGTCTAAAATTAGGGATTGATTGTAAGCACTCTTTTACTGTTTTCTGCACTCCGTTACATCGATATTCT
>NW_019268529.1:1200-1465 GCF_002738365.1 Cucurbita moschata
TTTTTTAGCACGTTCTTCGAATGTCCAAACTCAGGGTTTCCGAATTAGGGTTTCGATTTTAAGCACTCTTTTACTGTTTTCTGCACTCCATTACTTTGGAATTCTATTCTAACTCATCAAGCCTAATGATTCGCCGCAAAAGTTTCGAAAAACGTCGACCATGACTCGGCTTTTTTAGCACGTTCTTCGAATGTCGAAACTCAGGGTTTCCAAATTAGGGTTTCGATTTTAAGCACTCTTTTACTGTTTTCTGCACTCCGTTACT
>NW_019268529.1:1561-1789 GCF_002738365.1 Cucurbita moschata
AAACTCAGGGTTTCCGAATTAGGGTTTCGATTTTAAGCACTCTTTTACTGTTTTCTGCACTCCATTACTTTTGAATTCTATTCTAACTCATCAAGCCTAATCATTCGCCGCAAAAGTTTCGAAAAACGTCGACCATGACTCGGCTTTTTTAGCACGTTCTTCGTATGTCGAAACTCAGAGTTTCCGAATTAGGGTTTCGATTTTAAGCACTCTTTTACTGTTTTCTGC
>NW_019268529.1:1887-2587 GCF_002738365.1 Cucurbita moschata
GAATGTCAAAACTCAGGGTTTTCGAATTAGGGTTTCGATTTTAAGCACTCTTTTCCTGTTTTCTGCGCTCCGTTACTTCCAAATTCTATTCTAAATCATCAAGCCTAATCATTCGCCGTAAAAGTTTCGAAAAACGTCGACCGTGACTCGGCTTTTTTAGAACGTTCTTTGAATGTCTAAAATTAGGGTTTGATTTTAAGCACTCTTTTACTGTTTTCTGCACTCCGTTACTTCGAAATTCTATTCNTCGAATTAGGGTTTCGATTTTAAGCACTCTTTTCCTGTTTTCTGCGCTCCGTTACTTCCAAATTCTATTCTAAATCATCAAGCCTAATCATTCGCCGTAAAAGTTTAGAAAAACGTCGACCGTGACTAGGCTTTTTTAGCACGTTCTTCGAAGTTCCAAAACCAGGGTTTCCGAATTAAGTTTTGATTTTAAGCACTCCTTTAATGTTTTCTGCACTTCGTTACTTCAGAATTCTATTCTAAATCATCAAGCCTAATCATTCGCCGCAAAAGTTTCGAAAAACGTCGACCGTTACTCGCCTTTTTTAGCACGTTCTTCGAATGTCTAAACTCAGGGTTTCCGAATTAGGGTTTCGATTTTAAGCACTCTTTTACTGTTTTCTGCACTCCATTACTTTTGAATTCTATTCTAACTCATCAAGCCTAATCATTCGCCGCAAAAGTTTCGAAAAAC
>NW_019268529.1:2884-3492 GCF_002738365.1 Cucurbita moschata
TTTTACTGTTTTCTGCACTCCGTTACTTCGAAATTCTATTCTAAATCATCAAGCCTAATCATTCGCCGAAAAAGTTTCAAAAAACGTCGACCGTGACTCGGCTTTTTTAGCACGTTCTTCGAAGTTCCAAACCAGGGTTTCCGAATTAAGGTTTGATTTTAAGCACTCCTTTACTGTTTTCTGCACTTCGTTACTTCGGAATTCTATTCTAAATCATCAAGCCTAATCATTCGCCGCAAAAGTTTCGAAAAACGTCGACCGTTACTCGGCTTTTTAGCACGTTCTTCGAATGTCCAAACTCAGGGTTTCCGAATTAGGGTTTCGATTTTAAGCACTATTTTACTGTTTTCTGCACTCCATTACTTTGGAATTCTATTCTAACTCATCAAGCCTAATGATTCGCCGCGAAAGTTTCGAAAAACGTCGACCATGACTCGGCTTTTTTAGCACGTTCTTCGAATGTCGAAACTCAGGGTTTCCAAATTAGGGTTTCGATTTTAAGCACTCTTTTACTGTTTTCTGCACTCCGTTACTTTGGAATTCAGTTCTAACTCATCAAGCCTAATCATTCGCCGCAAAAGTTTCGAAAAACGTCGACCGTGACTCGG
>NW_019268529.1:3600-3853 GCF_002738365.1 Cucurbita moschata
TTCTAACTCATCAAGCCTAATCATTCGCCGCAAAAGTTTCAAAAAACGTCGACCGTGACTCGGCTTTTTTAGCACGTTCTTCGAATGTCGAAACTCAGGGTTTCCGAATTAGGGTTTCGATTTTACGCACTCTTTTACTGTTTTCTGCACTCCGTTACTTTGGAATTCAGTTCTAACTCATCAAGCCTAATCATTCGCCGCAAAAGTTTCGAAAAACGTCGACCGTGACTCGGCTTTTTTAGCACGTTCTTTG
>NW_019268529.1:3888-4422 GCF_002738365.1 Cucurbita moschata
CTTTTACTGTTTTCTGCACTCCGTTACTTCGAAATTCTATTCTAAATCATCAAGCCTAATCATTCGCCGAAAAAGTTTCAAAAAACGTCGACCGTGACTCGGCTTTTTTAGCACGTTCTTCGAAGTTGCAAAACTAGGGTTTCCGAATTAGGGTTTCGATTTTAAGCACTCCTTTACTGTTTTCTGCACTTCGTTAATTCGGAATTCTATTCTAAATCATCAAGCCTAATCATTCGCCGCAAAAGTTTCGAAAAACGTCGACCGTGACTCGGCTTTTTTAGCACGTTCTTCGAATGTCCAAACTCAGGGTTTCCGAATTAGGGTTTCAATTTTAAGCACTCTTTTACTGTTTTCTGCACTTCGTTACTTTAGAATTCTATTCTAACTCATCAAGCCTAATAATTCGGCGCAAAAGTTTCGAAAAACGTGGATCGTGACTCGGTTTTTTTAGCACGTACTTCGATTTCTAAAATCAGAGTTTTCGAATTAGGGTTTCGATTTTAAGCACTCTTTTACTGTTTTCTGCGCTCCGTT
>NW_019268529.1:4480-7302 GCF_002738365.1 Cucurbita moschata
TCGACCGTGACTCGGCTTTTTTAGAACGTTCTTTGAATGTCTAAAATTAGGGTTTGATTTTAAGCACTCTTTTACTGTTTTCTTCACTCCGTTACCTCGAAATTCTATTCTAAATCATCAAGCCTAATCTTTCGCCGAAAAAGTTTCAAAAAACGTCGACCGTGACTCGGCTTTTTTAGCACGTTCTTCGAAGTTCCAAAACCAGGGTTTTCGAATTAGGGTTTCTATTTTAAGCACTCCTCTACTGTTTTCTGCACTTCGTTACTTCGGAATTCTATTCTAAATCATCAAGCCTAATCATTCGCCGCCAAAGTTTCGAAAAACGTCGACCGTGACTCGGCTTTTTTAGCACGTTCTTCGAATGTCCAAACTCAGGGTTTCCGAATTAGGGTTTCGATTTTAAGCACTCTTTTACTGTTTTCTGCACACCGTTACTTTGGATTTCTATTCTAACTCATCAAGCCTAATCATTCGCCGCAAAAGTTTCGAAAAACGTCGACCGTGATTCGGTTTTTTTAGCACGTACTTCCATTTCCAAAATCAGGGTTTCCGAATTAGGGTTTCGATTTTAAACACACTTTTACTGTTTTCTGCACTCCGTTACTTCGAAATTCTATTCTAAATCATCAACCCTAATCATTCGCCGCAAAAGTTTCAAAAAACCTCGACCGTGACTCGGCTTTTTTTGCACGTTCTTCGAATGTCCAAAATCAGGGTTTCCGAATTAGAGTTTCGATTTTAAGCACTCTTTTACTGTTTTCTGCACTTCGTTACTTCGAAATTCTATTCTAAATCATCAAGCCAAATCATTCGCTGTAAAAGTTTCGAAAAACGTCGACCATGACTCGGCTTTTTTAGCACGTTCTTCGAATGTACAAACTCAGGGTTTCCGAATTAGGGTTTCGATATTAAGCACTCTTTTAATGTTTTCTTCACTGCGTTACTTTGGAATTCTATTCTAACTCATCAAGCCTAATCATTCGCCGCAAAAGTTTCGAAAAACGTGGATCGTGACTCNNGTTTTTTTAGCACGTACTTCGATTTCTTAAATCAGGGTTTTCGAATTAGGGTTTCGATTTTAAGCACTCTTTTACTGTTTTCTACACTCCGTTACTTCGGAATTCTATTCTAACTCATCAAGCCTAATCATTCGCCGCAAAAGTTTCGAAAATCGTCGACCATGATTCGGTTTTTTTAGCACGTACTTCGAATGTCCAAACTCAGGGTTTACGAATTAGGGTTTCGATTTTAAGCACTCTTTTACTGTTTTCTGCACTCCGTTACTTTTGATTTCTATTCTAACTCATCAAGCGTAATCATTCGCCGCAAAAGTTTCGAAAAACGTCGACCGTGATTCAGGTTTTTTTAGCACGTACTTCGATTTCCAAAATCAGGGTTTCCGAATTAGGGTTTCGATTTTAAACACTCTTTTACTGTTTTCTGCACTCCGTTCTTCGAAATTCTATTCTAAATCATCAAGCCTAATCATTCGCCGCAAAAGTTTCAAAAAACGTTGAACGTGACTCGGCTTTTTTAGCACGTTCTTCGAATGTCCAAACTCAGGGTTTCCGAATTAGGGTTTCGATTTTAAGCACTCTTTTACTGTTTTCTGCACTCCGTTACTTTGGAATTCTATAATAACTCATCAAGCCTAATCATTCGCCGCAAAAGTTTCGAAAAACGTCGACCGTGATTCGGTTTTTTTAGCACGTACTTCGATTTCCAAAATCAGGGTTTCCGAATTAGGGTTTCGATTTTAAACACTCTTTTACTCTTTTCTGCACTCCGTTACTTCGAAATTCTATTCTAAATCATCAACCCTAATCATTCGCCGCAAAAGTTTCAAAAAACGTCGACCGTGACTTGGCTTTTTTAGCACGTTCTTCGAATGTCCAAAATCAGGGTTTCCGAATTAGAGTTTCGATTTTAAGCACTCTTTTACTGTTTTCTGCACTTCGTTACTTCGAAATTCTATTCTAAATCATCAAGCCAAATCATTCGCCGCAAAAGTTTCGAAAAACGTCGACCATGACTCGGCTTTTTTAGCAAGTTCTTCGAATGTACAAACTCAGGGTTTCCGAATTAGGGTTTCGATTTTAAGCACTCGTTTACTGTTTTCTACACTCCGTTACTTCGGAATTCTATTCTAACTCATCAAGCCTAATCATTCGCCGCAAAAGTTTCGAAAAACGTCGACCGTGACTCGGCTTTTTTAGCACGTTCTTCGAATGTCTAAAATTAGGGTTTCGATTTTAAGCACTCTTTTACTGTTTTCTGCACTCCGTTACTTCGGAATTTTAGTCTAACTCATGAAGCCTAATCATTCGCCGCAAAAGTTTCGAAAAACGTCGACCGTGACTCGGTTTTTTTAGCACGTACTTCGATTTCCAAAATCAGGGTTTCCAAATTAGGGTTTCGATTTTAAACACTCTTTTACTGTTTTCTACACTCCGTTACTTCGGAATTCTATTCTAAATCATCAAGCCTAATCATTCGATGCAAAAATTTCGAAAAACGTCGACCATGACTCGGCCTTTTTGGCACGTTCTTCGAATGTCCAAACTCAGGGTTTCGATTTTAAACACTCTTTTACTGTTTTCTGCACTCCGTTACTTCGAAATTCTATTCTAAATCATCAAGCCTAATCATTCGCCGCAAAAGTTTCGAAAAACGTCGACCGTGACTTGGCTTTTTGAGCACGTTCTTCGAATGTCCAAAATCAGGGTTTGCGAATTTGGGTTTCGATTTTAAGCACTCTTTTACTGTTTTCTGCACTCCGTTACTTCGGAATTCTATTCTAAATCATCAAGCCTAATCATTCG
>NW_019268529.1:7746-8001 GCF_002738365.1 Cucurbita moschata
GTTTCGAAAAACGTCGACCGTGACTCGGCTTTTTTAGCACGTTCTTCGAATGTCTAAAATTAGGGTTTCCGAATTAGGGTTTCGATTTTAATTACTCTTTTACTGTTTTCTGCTCTCCGTTACTTCCAAATTCTATTCTAAATCACCAAGCCTAATCATTCGACGCAAAAGTTTCGAAAAGTGTCGACCGTGACTCGGCTTTTTTAGCACGTTCTTCGAATGTTCAAAATCAGGGTTTCCTTATTAGGGTTTGGA
>NW_019268529.1:8048-8426 GCF_002738365.1 Cucurbita moschata
CCGGAATTCTATTCTAAATCAACAAGCCTAATCATTCGCCGCAAAAGTTTCGAAAAATGTCGACCGTGACTCGGCTTTTTTAGCACGTTCTTCGAATGTCCAAAATTTGGGTTTCCGAATTAGGGTTTCGATTTTAATTACTCTTTTACTGTTTTCTGCACTCCTTTACTTCGAAATTCTATTCTAAATAATCAAGCCTAATCATTCGCCGCAAAAGTTTCAAAAAACGTCGACCGTTACTCGGCTTTTTTGCACGTTCTTCGAATGTCCAAACTCAGGGTTTCCGAATTAGGGTTTCGATTTTAAGCACTCTTTTACTGTTTTGTGCACTCCGTTACTTTGGAATTCTATTCTAACTCATCAAGCCTAATCATTCGC
>NW_019268529.1:8589-11234 GCF_002738365.1 Cucurbita moschata
GTGCACTCCGTTACTTTGGAATTCTATTCTAACTCATCAAGCCTAATCATTCGCCGCAAAAGTTTCAAAAAACGTCGACCGTGACTTGGATTTTTTAGCACGTTCTTCGAATGTCCAAACTCAGGGTTTCCGAATTAGGGTTTCGATTTTAAGCACTCTTTTACTGTTTTCTGCACTCCGTTACTTTGGAATTCTATTCTAACTCATCAAGCCTAATCATTCACCGCAAAAGTTTCGAAAACAGTCGACCGTTACTCGGCTTTTTAGAACGTTCTTCGAATGTCCAAACTCAGGATTTCCTAATTAGGGTTTCGATTTTAAGCACTCTTTTACTGTTTTCTGCACTCCGTTACTTCGGAATTTTAGTCTAACTCATGAAGCCTAATCATTCGCCGTAAAAGTTTCGAAAAACGTCGACCCTGACTCAGTTTTTTTAGCACGTACTTCGATTTCAAAAATCAGGGTTTCCAAATTAGGGTTTCGATTTTAAACACTCTTTTACTTTTTTCTACACTCCGTTACTTTGAAATTCTATTCTAAATCATCAAGCCTAATCATTCGATGCAAAAGTTTCGAAAAACGTCGACCATGACTCGGCCTTTTTGGCACTTTCTTCGAATGTCCAAACTCAGGGTTTCGATTTTAAACACTCTTTTACTGTTTTCTGCACTCCGTTACTTCGAAATTCTATTCTAAATCATCAAGCCTAATCATTCGCCGCAAAAGTTTCAAAAAACGTCGACCGTGACTCGGCTTTTTTAGCACGTTCTTCGAATGTCCAAAATCAGGGTTTGCGAATTTGGGTTTCGATTTTAAGCACTCTTTTACTGTTTTCTGCACTCCGTTACTTCGGAATTCTATTCTAAATCATCAAGCCAAACAGTCGACCGTTACTCGGCTTGTTAGAACGTTCTTCGAATGTCCAAACTCAGGATTTCCTAATTAGGGTTTCGATTTTAAGCACTCTTTTACTGCTTTCTGCACTCCGTTACTTTGGAATTCTATTCTAACTCATCAAGCCTAATCATTCACCGCAAAAGTTTCGAAAACAGTCGACCGTTACTCGGCTTTTTAGAACGTTCTTCGAATGTCCAAACTCAGGATTTCCTAATTAGGGTTTCGATTTTAAGCACTCTTTTACTGTTTTCTGCACTCCGTTACTTCGGAATTTTATTCTAACTCATGAAGCCTAATCATTCGCCGCAAAAGTTTCGAAAAACGTCGACCGTGACTCGGTTTTTTTAGCACGTACTTCGATTTCCAAAATAAGGGTTTCCAAATTAGGGTTTCGATTTTAAACACTCTTTTACTGTTTTCTACACTCCGTTACTTCGGAATTCTATTCTAAATCATCAAGCCTAATCATTCGATGCAAAAGTTTCGAAAAACGTCGACCATGACTCGGCCTTTTTGGCACGTTCTTCGAATGTCCAAACTCAGGGTTTCGATTTTAAGCACTCTTTTACTGTTTTCTGCACTCCGTTACTTCGAAATTCTAAAAGAAATCATCAAGCCTAATCCTTCGCCGCAAAAGTTTCGAACAACGTCGACCGTGACTCGGCTTTTTTAGCACGTTCTTTGAATTTCCAAAATTAGGGTTTCCGAATTAGGGTTTCGATTTTAATTACTCTTTTACTATTTTCTGCAATCCGTTACTTCGAAATTCTATTCTAAATCATCAAGCCTAATCCTTCGCCGCAAAAGTTTCGAAAACGTCGACCGTGACTCGGTTTTTTTAGCACGTACTTCGTTTTCCAAAATCAGGGTTTCCGAATTAGGGTTTCGATTTTAAGCACTCTTTTACTGTTTTCAGTACTCCGTTACTTCGAAATTCTAAAATAAATCATCAAGCCTAATCATTCGCCGCAAAAGTTTCGAAAAACGTCGACCGTGACTCGGCTTTTTTAGCNCAATCCGTTACTTCGAAATTCTATTCTAAATCATCAAGCCTAATCCTTCGCCGCAAAAGTTTCGAAAACGTCGACCGTGACTCGGTTTTTTTAGCACGTACTTCGATTTCCAAAATCAGGGTTTCCGAATTAGGGTTTCGATTTTAAGCACTCTTTTACTGTTTTCAGTACTCCGTTACTTCGAAATTCTAAAATAAATCATCAACCCTAATCATTCGCCGCAAAAGTTTCGAAAAACGTCGACCGTGACTCGTCTTTTTTAGCACGTTCTTCGAATGTTCAAAATCAGGGTTTCCGCATTAGGGTTTGTATTTTAAGCACTCTTTTACTTTTTTCTGCACTTCGTTACTCCGGAATTCTATTCTAAATCAACAAGCCTAATCATTCGCCGCAAAAGTTTCGAAAAATGTCGACCGTGACTCGGNGAATTAGGGTTTCGATTTTAAGCACTCTTTTATTGTTTTCTGCACTTCGTTACTTTGAAATTCTTAAATAAATCATCAAGCCTAATCCTTCGCCGCAAAAGTTTCGAACAACGTCGACCGTGACTCGACTTTTTTAGCACGTTCTTTGAATGTCCAAAATTAGGGTTTCCGAATTAGGGTTTCGATTTTCATTACTCTTTTACTATTTTCTACAATCCGTTACTTCGAAATTCTATTCTAAATCATCAAGCCTAATCATTCGCCGCAAAAGTTTCGAAAAACGTCGACCGTGACTCGGCTTTTTTAGCAC
>NW_019268529.1:11244-15335 GCF_002738365.1 Cucurbita moschata
CAATCCGTTACTTCGAAATTCTATTCTAAATCATCAAGCCTAATCATTCGCCGCAAAAGTTTCGAAAAACGTCGACCGTGACTCGGCTTTTTTAGCACATTCTTCGAATGTCCAAACTTAGGGTTTCTGAATTAGGGTTTCGATTTTAAGCACTCTTTTACTGTTTTCTGCACTCCGTTACTTTGGAATTCTATTCTATCTCATCAAGCCTAATCATTCGCCGCAAAAGTTTCGAAAAACGTCGACCATGACTAGGTTTTTTTAGTACGTACTTCGATTTCCAAAATCAGGGTTTTCGAATTAAGGTTTCGATTTTAAGCACTCTTTTACTGTTTTCTGCACTTCGTTACTTCAAAATTCTAAAATAAATCATCAAGCCTAATCATTCGCCGCAAAAGTTTCGAAAAACGTCGACCATTACTCGGCTTTTTTAGCACATTCTTCGAATGTCCAAACTTAGGGTTTCCGAATTAGGGTTTCGATTTTAAGCATTCTTTTACTGTTTTCTGCACTTCGTTACTTCGGAATTCTATTTTAAATCATCAAGCCTAATCATTCGCCGCAAAAGTTTCAAAAAACGTCGACAGTGATTCGGCATTTTAGCACGTTCTTCGAATGTCCAAACTCAGGGTTTCCGAATTAGGGTTTCGATTTTAAGCACTCTTTTACTGTTTTCAGCACTCCGTTACTTCGGAATTCTAAAATAAATCATCGAGCCTAATCATTCGCCGCAAAAGTTTCGAAAAACGTCGACCGTGACTCGACTTTTTTAGCACGTACTTCGAATGTTTAAACTCAGGGTTTCCGAATTAGGGTTTCGATTTTAAGCACTCTTTAGCTGTTTTCTGCACTCCGTTACTTTGAAATTCTAAAATAAATCATCAAGCCTAATCATTCGCCGCTAAAGTTTCAAAAAACGTCGACTGTGGCTCGGCTTTTTTAGCACGTTCTTCGAATGTCCAAAATTAGGGTTTCCGAATTAGGGTTTCGATTTTAATTACTCTTTTACTATTTTCTGCAATCCGTTACTTCGAAATTCTATTCTAAATCATCAAGCCTAATCAATCGACGCAAAAGTTTCAAAAAACTCCGTTACTTCGAAATTCTATTCTAAATCATCAAGCCTAATCAATCGACGCAAAAGTTTCAAAAAACGTCGACCGTGACTCGACTTTTTTAGCACGTTCTTCGAATGTCCAAACTCAGGGTTTCCGAATTAGGGTTTCGATTTTAAGCATTCTTTTACTGTTTTCTGCACTCCGTTACTTCGAAATTCTATTCTAAATCATCAAGCTAATCGTTCGCCGCAAAAGTTTCAAAAAACGTCGACCGTGACTCGACTTTTTTAGCACGTTCTTCGAATGTCCAAACTCAGGGTTTCCGAATTAGGGTTTCGATTTTAAGCACTCTTTTACTGTTTTCTGCACTCCGTTACTTTGGAATTCTATTCTAACTCATCAAGCCTAATCATTCGCCGTAAAAGTTTCGAAAGACGTCGACCATGACTCGGGTTTTTTAGCACGTTCTTCGAATGTACAAACTCAGGGTTTCCGAATTAGGGTTTCGATATAAAGCACTCTTTTACTGTTTTCTGCACTCCGTTACTTTGGAATTCTATTCTAACTCATCAAGCCTAATCATTCGCCGCAAAAGTTTCGAAAAACGTGGATCGTGACTCCATTTTTTTAGCACGTACTTCGATTTCTAAAATCAGGGTTTTCGAATTAGGGTTTCGATTTTAAGCACTCTTTTACTGTTTTCTGCGCTCCGTTACTTCCAAATTCTATTATAAATCATCAAGCCTAATCATTCGCCGAAAAAGTTTCAAAAAACGTCGACCGTGACTCGGCTTTTTTAGCACGTTATTCGAAGTTCCAAAACCAGGGTTTTCGAATTAGGGTTTCGATTTTAAGCACTCCTTTACTGTTTTCTGCACTTCGTTACTTCGGAATTCTATTTTAAATCATCAAGCCTAATCATTCGCCGCAAAAGTTTCAAAAAACGTCGACAGTGATTCGGCATTTTAGCACGTTCTTCGAATGTCCAAACTCAGGGTTTCCGAATTAGGGTTTCGATTTTAAGCACTCTTTTACTGTTTTCTGCACTCCGTTACTTCGGAATTCTATTCTAACTCATCAAGCCTAATCATTCGCCGCAAAAGTTTCGAAAAACGTCGACCGTTACTCAGCTTTTTAGCACGTTCTTCGAATGTCCAAACTCAGGGTTTCCGAATTAGGGTTTCGATTTTAAGCACTATTTTACTGTTTTCTGCACTCCGATACTTTGGAATTCTATTCTAACTCATCAAGCCTAATCATTCGCCGCAAAAGTTTCGAAAACCGTCGACCGTGACTCGGTTTTTTTAGCACGTACTTCGATTTCCAAAATCAGGGTTTCCGAATTAGGGTTTCGATTTTAAGCACTCTTTTACTGTTTTCTGCACTCCGTTACTTTGGAATTCTATTCTAACTCATCAAGCCTAATCATTCGCCGCAAAAGTTTCGAAAACCGTCGACCGTGACTCGGTTTTTTTAGCACGTACTTCGATTTCCAAAATCAGGGTTTCCGAATTAGGGTTTCGATTTTAAACACTCTTTTACTGTTTTCTGTAGTCTGTTACTTCGAAATTCTATTCTAAATCATCAAGCCTAATCATTCGCCGCAAAAGTTTCAAAAACCGTCGACCGTGACTCGGCATTTTTAGCACGTTCTTCGAATGTCCAAAATCAGGGTTTCCGAATTAGGGTTTCGATTTTAAGCACTCTTTTACTTTTTTCTGCACTTCGTTACTTCGAAATTCTATTCTAAATAATCAAGCCTAATCATTCGCCGCAAAAGTTTCAAAAAACGTCGACCGTTACTCGGCTTTTTAACACGTTCTTCGAATGTCAAAACTCAGGGTTTCCGAATTAGGGTTTTATTTTTAAGCACTCTTTTACTGTTTTGTGCACTCCGTTACTTTGGAATTCTATTATAACTCATCAAGCCTAATCATTCGAAGCAAAAGTTTCGAAAAACGTCGACTGTGACTCGGCTTTTTTAGCACGTTCTTCGAATGTCCAAAATTAGGTTTCCCAATTAGGGTTTCAATATTAATTACTCTTTTACTGTTTTCTGCATTCCGTTACTTCGAAATTCTATTCTAAATCATCAAGCCTAATTATTCGCCGCAAAAGTTTCAAAAAACGTTGACTGTGACTCGACTTTTTTAGCACGTTCTTCGAATGTCCAAACTCAAGGTTTCCGAATTAGGGTTTCGATTTTAAGCACTCTTTTACTGTTTTCTGCACTCCGTTACTTCGAAATTCTATTCTAAATCATCAAGCTAATCATTCGCCGCAAAAGTTTCAAAAAACGTCGACCGTGAGTCGGTTTTTTTAGCACGTTCTTCGAATGTCCAAACTCAGGGTTTCCGAATTAGGGTTTCGATTTTTAGCACTCTTTCACTTTTTTCTGCACTCCGTTACTTCGACATTCTTTTCTAAATCATCAAGCCTAATCATTCGCCACAAAAGTTTCGAAAAACGTCGACTGTGACTCGGCTTTTTTAGCAGGTTCTTCGAATGTCCAAAATTAGGGTTTCCGAATTAGGGTTTCGATTTTAATTACTCTTTTACTGTTTTCTGCACTCCGTTACTTCAAAATTCTATTCTAAATCATCAAGCCTAATCATTCGCCGCAAAAGTTTAAAAAAACGTCGACCAGGATTCGGCTTTTTTAGCACGTTCTTCGAATGTCCAAAATTATGGTTTCCGTATTAGGGTTTTGATTTTAAGCACTCTTTTACTGTTTTCTACACTCTGTTACTTCGGAATTCTATTCTAAATCATCTAGCCTAATAATTCGCTGCAAAAGTTTATAAAACGTCGACCAGGACTCGGCTTTTTTAGCACGTTCTTCGAATGTCCAAAATTAGCGTTTACGAATTAGGGTTTCGATTTTAAGCACTCTTTTACTGTTTTCTGCACTCCGTTACTTCGGAATTTTATTCTAAATCATCAAGCCTAATCATTCGCCGCAAAAGTTTCGAAAAACGTCGATCGTGACTCGGTTTTTTTAGCACGTTCTTCGAATGTCCAAAATTAGGGTTT
>NW_019268529.1:16436-25133 GCF_002738365.1 Cucurbita moschata
GCACTCCGTTACTTCGGAATTTTATTCTAAATCATCAAGCCTAATCATTCGCCGCAAAAGTTTCGAAAAACGTCGATCGTGACTCGGTTTTTTTAGCACGTTCTTCGAATGTCCAAAATTAGGGTTTTCAAATTTGGGTTTCGATTTTAATTACTCTTTTATTTTTTCTACACTCCGTTACTTCGAAATTCTATTCTAAATCTTCAAGCCTAATCATTCGCCGCAAAAGTTTTGAAAAACGTCGACCGTGACTCGGCTTTTTTAGCACGTTCTTCGAATGTCCAAAATCAGGGTTTCCGAATTAGGGTTTCAATTTTACGCACTCTTTCACTGTTTTCTGCACTCCGTTACTTCGGAATTCTATTCTAACTCATCAAGCCTAATCATTTGCCGCAAAAGTTTCGTAAACCGTCGACCGTGAGTCGGTTTTTTTAGCACGTTCTTCGAATGTCCAAACTCAGGGTTTCCGAATTAGGTTTCGATTTTAAGCACTCTTTAACTTTTTTCTGCACTCCGTTACTTCGAAATTCTAAAATAAATCATCAAGCCTAATCATTCGCCGCTAAAGTTTCGAAAAACGTCGATCGTGACTCGGTTTTTTTAGCACGTTCTTCGAATGTCCAAAATTAGGGTTTCCGAATTTGGGTTTCGATTTTAATTACTCTTTTATTTTTTCTACACTCCGTTACTTCGAAATTCTATTCTAAATCTTCAAGCCTAATCATTCGCCGCAAAAGTTTTGAAAAACGTCGACCGTGATTCGGCTTTTTTAGCACGTTCTTCGAATGTCCAAAATAAGGGTTTCCGAATTAGGGTTTCGATTTTAAGCACTCTTTTACTGTTTTCTGCACTCCGTTACTTTGAAATTCTATTCTAAATCATCAAGCCTAATCATTCGCCGCAAAAGTTTCAAAAAACGTCGACCGTGACTCGGCTTTTTTAGCACGTTCTTCGAATGTCCAAAATAAGGGTTTCCGAATTAGGGTTTCGATTTTAAGCACTCTTTTACTGTTTTCTGCACTCCGTTACTTTGAAATTCTATTCTAAATCATCAAGCCTAATCATTCGCCGAAAAAGTTTCGTAAACCGTCGACCGTGAGTCGGTTTTTTTAGCACGTTCTTCGAATGTCCAAACTCAGGGTTTCCAAACTAGGGTTTCGATTTTAAGCACTCTTTAACTTTTTTCTGCACTCCGTTACTTCGAAATTCTAAAATAAATCATCAAGCCTAATCATTCGCCGCTAAAGTTTCGAAAAACGTCGACTGTGGCTCGGCTTTTTTAGCACGTTCTTCGAATGTCCAAAATTAGGGTTTCGATTTTAATTACTCTCTTACTGTTTTCTGCAATCCGTTACTTCGAAATTCTATTCTAAATCATCAAGCCTAATCATTCGCCGCAAAAGTTTCGAAAAACGTCGACCGTGACTCGACTTTTTTAGCACGTTCTTTGAATGTCCAAAATTAGGGTTTCCGAATTAGGGTTTCGATTTTAAGCACTCTTTTACTGTTTTCTGCACTCCGTTACTTCGGAATTCTATTCTAAATCATCAAGCCTAATCATTCGCCGCAAAAGTTTCGAAAAACGTCGACCGTGACTGGTTTTTTTAGCACGTACTTCGATTTCTAAAATCAGGGTTTGCGAATTAGGGTTTCGATTTTAAGCACTCTTTTATTGTTTTCTGCACTTCGTTACTTTGAAATTCTTAAATAAATCATCAAGCCTAATCCTTCGCCGCAAAAGTTTCGAACAACGTCGACCGTGACTCGGCTTTTTTAGCACGTTCTTTGAATGTCCAAAATTAGGGTTTCCGAATTAGGGTTTCGATTTTCATTACTCTTTTACTATTTTCTACAATCCGTTACTTCGAAATTCTATTCTAAATCATCAAGCCTAATCATTCGCCGCAAAAGTTTCGAAAAACGTCGACCGTGACTCGGTTTTTTTAGCACGTTCTTTGAACGTCCAAAATCAGGGTTTCGAATTAAGGTTTCGATTTTAAGCACTCTTTTACTGTTTTCTGCACTCCGTTACTTCGAAATTCTATTCTAAATCATCAAGCCTAATCATTCGCCGCAAAAGTTTCGAAAAACGTCGACCGTGACTCGGTTATTTTTAGCACGTTCTTTGAACGTCAAAAATCAGGGTTTCGAATTAAGGTTTCGATTTTAAGCACTCTTTTACTGTTTTCTGCACTCCGTTACTTCGAAATTCTATTCTAAATCATCAAGCCTAATCATTCGCCGCAAAAGTTTCGAAAAACGTCGACCGTGACTCGGTTATTTTTAGCACGTTCTTTGAACGTCAAAAATCAGGGTTTCGAATTAAGGTTTCGATTTTAAGCACTCTTTTACTGTTTTCTGCACTCCGTTACTTCGAAATTCTATTCTAAATCATCAAGCCTAATCATTCGCCGCAAAAGTTTCGAAAAACGTCGACCGTGACTCGGTTATTTTTAGCACGTTCTTTGAACGTCAAAAATCAGGGTTTCGAATTAAGGTTTCGATTTTAAGCACTCTTTTACTGTTTTCTGCACTCCGTTACTTCGAAATTCTATTCTAAATCATCAAGCCTAATCATTCGCCGCAAAAGTTTCGAAAAACGTCGACCGTGACTCGGTTATTTTTAGCACGTTCTTTGAACGTCAAAAATCAGGGTTTCGAATTAAGGTTTCGATTTTAAGCACTCTTTTACTGTTTTCTGCACTCCGTTACTTCGAAATTCTATTCTAAATCATCAAGCCTAATCATTCGCCGCAAAAGTTTCGAAAAACGTCGACCGTGACTCGGTTATTTTTAGCACGTTCTTTGAACGTCAAAAATCAGGGTTTCGAATTAAGGTTTCGATTTTAAGCACTCTTTTACTGTTTTCTGCACTCCGTTACTTCGAAATTCTATTCTAAATCATCAAGCCTAATCATTCGCCGCAAAAGTTTCGAAAAACGTCGACCGTGACTCGGTTATTTTTAGCACGTTCTTTGAACGTCAAAAATCAGGGTTTCGAATTAAGGTTTCGATTTTAAGCACTCTTTTACTGTTTTCTGCACTCCGTTACTTCGAAATTCTATTCTAAATCATCAAGCCTAATCATTCGCCGCAAAAGTTTCGAAAAACGTCGACCGTGACTCGGTTATTTTTAGCACGTTCTTTGAACGTCAAAAATCAGGGTTTCGAATTAAGGTTTCGATTTTAAGCACTCTTTTACTGTTTTCTGCACTCCGTTACTTCGAAATTCTATTCTAAATCATCAAGCCTAATCATTCGCCGCAAAAGTTTCGAAAAACGTCGACCGTGACTCGGTTATTTTTAGCACGTTCTTTGAACGTCAAAAATCAGGGTTTCGAATTAAGGTTTCGATTTTAAGCACTCTTTTACTGTTTTCTGCACTCCGTTACTTCGAAATTCTATTCTAAATCATCAAGCCTAATCATTCGCCGCAAAAGTTTCGAAAAACGTCGACCGTGACTCGGTTATTTTTAGCACGTTCTTTGAACGTCAAAAATCAGGGTTTCGAATTAAGGTTTCGATTTTAAGCACTCTTTTACTGTTTTCTGCACTCCGTTACTTCGAAATTCTATTCTAAATCATCAAGCCTAATCATTCGCCGCAAAAGTTTCGAAAAACGTCGACCGTGACTCGGTTATTTTTAGCACGTTCTTTGAACGTCAAAAATCAGGGTTTCGAATTAAGGTTTCGATTTTAAGCACTCTTTTACTGTTTTCTGCACTCCGTTACTTCGAAATTCTATTCTAAATCATCAAGCCTAATCATTCGCCGCAAAAGTTTCGAAAAACGTCGACCGTGACTCGGTTATTTTTAGCACGTTCTTTGAACGTCAAAAATCAGGGTTTCGAATTAAGGTTTCGATTTTAAGCACTCTTTTACTGTTTTCTGCACTCCGTTACTTCGAAATTCTATTCTAAATCATCAAGCCTAATCATTCGCCGCAAAAGTTTCGAAAAACGTCGACCGTGACTCGGTTATTTTTAGCACGTTCTTTGAACGTCAAAAATCAGGGTTTCGAATTAAGGTTTCGATTTTAAGCACTCTTTTACTGTTTTCTGCACTCCGTTACTTCGAAATTCTATTCTAAATCATCAAGCCTAATCATTCGCCGCAAAAGTTTCGAAAAACGTCGACCGTGACTCGGTTATTTTTAGCACGTTCTTTGAACGTCAAAAATCAGGGTTTCGAATTAAGGTTTCGATTTTAAGCACTCTTTTACTGTTTTCTGCACTCCGTTACTTCGAAATTCTATTCTAAATCATCAAGCCTAATCATTCGCCGCAAAAGTTTCGAAAAACGTCGACCGTGACTCGGTTATTTTTAGCACGTTCTTTGAACGTCAAAAATCAGGGTTTCGAATTAAGGTTTCGATTTTAAGCACTCTTTTACTGTTTTCTGCACTCCGTTACTTCGAAATTCTATTCTAAATCATCAAGCCTAATCATTCGCCGCAAAAGTTTCGAAAAACGTCGACCGTGACTCGGTTATTTTTAGCACGTTCTTTGAACGTCAAAAATCAGGGTTTCGAATTAAGGTTTCGATTTTAAGCACTCTTTTACTGTTTTCTGCACTCCGTTACTTCGAAATTCTATTCTAAATCATCAAGCCTAATCATTCGCCGCAAAAGTTTCGAAAAACGTCGACCGTGACTCGGTTTTTTTAGCACGTTCTTTGAACGTCAAAAATCAGGGTTTCGAATTAGGGTTTCGATTTTAAGCACTCTTTTACTGTTTTCTGCACTCCGTTACTTCGAAATTCTATTCTAAATCATCAAGCCTAATCATTCGCCGCAAAAGTTTCGAAAAACGTCGACCGTGACTCGGCTTTTATAGCACGTTCTTCGAATGTCCAAAATTAGGGTTTCCGAATTAGGGTTTCGATTTTAATCAATCTTTTACTGTTTTCTGCACTCCGTTACTTCGGAATTCTATTCTAAATCATCAAGTCTAATCATTCACCGCAAAAGTTTCGAAAAACGTCGATCGTGACAAGGCTTTTTTAGCATGTTCTTCGTACGTCAAAAATCAGGGTTTCCGAATTAGGGTTTCGATTTTAAGCACTCTTTTACAGTTTTCTGCAGACCGTTACTTTGAAATTCTACTCTAAATTATCAAGCCTAATCATTCGCTGCAAAAGTTTCGAAAAATGTCGACCGTGACACGGTTTTTTTAACATGTTCTTCGTACGTCAAAAATCAGGGTTTTCGAATTAGGGTTTCAATTTTAAGCACTCTTTTACTGTTTTCTGCAGACCGTTACTTCGGAATTCTATTCTACATCATCAAGCCTAATCATTCGCCGCAAAAGTTTTGAAAAACGTCGACCGTGACTCGGCTTTTTTAGCACGTTCTTCGAATGTCCAAAATCAGGGTTTCCGAATTAGGGTTTCGATTTTAAGCACTCTTTTACTGTTTTCTGCAGACCGTTACTTCGAAATTCTATTCTAAATCATCAAGCCTAATCATTCGCCGCAAAAGTTTCGAAAAACGTCGACCGTGACTCGGTTTTTTTAGCACGTACTTCGTTTTCCAAAATCAGGGTTTCCGAATTAGGTTTTCGATTTTAAGCAATCTTTTACTGTTTTCTGCACTCCGTTACTTCGAAATTCTAAAATAAATCATCAAGCCTAATCATTCGCCGCAAAAGTTTCGAAAAACGTCGACCGTGACTCGGCTTTTTTAGCATGTTCTTCGTACGTCAAAAATCAGGGTTTCCGAAATAGGGTTTCTATTTTAAGCACTCTTTTACTGTTTTCTGCAGACCGTTACTTCGGAATTCTATTCTACATCATCAAGCCTAATCATTCGCCACAAAAGTTTCGAAAAACGTCGACCGTGACTCGGCTTTTTTAGCACGTTCTTTGAATGTCCAAAATCCGGGTTTCCGAATTAGGGATTCAATTTTAATTACTCTTTTACTGTTTTCTGCACTCCGTTACTTCGGAATTCTATTCTAACTCATGAAGCCTAATCATTCGCCGAAAAAGTTCTGAAAAACGTCGACTGTGACTAGGTTTTTTTAGCACGTACTTCGATTTCCAAAATCAGGGTTTTCGAATTAAGGTTTCGATTTTAAGCACTCTTTTACTGTTTTCTGCACTCCGTTACTTCGAAATTCTAAAATAAATCATCAAGCCTAATCTTTCGCCGCAAAAGTTTCGAACAACGTCGATCGTGACTCGGCTTTTTTAGCACGTTCTTCGAATTTCCAAAATTAGGGTTTCCGAATTAGGGTTTTGATTTTAATTACTCTTTTACTATTTTCTGCACTCCGTTACTTCGAAATTCTATTCTAAATCATCACCTAATCATTCGCCGCAAAAGTTTCGAAAAACATCGACCGTGACTCGGCTGTTTTAGCACGTTCTTCGAATGTCCAAACTCAGGGTTTCTGAATTAGGGTTTCGATTTTAAGCACTCTTTTACTGTTTTCTGCACTCCGTTACTTCGGAATTCTATTCTAAATCATCAAGCCTAATCATTCGCCGCAAAAGTTTCGAAAAACGTTGACCGTGACTCGGCTTTTTTAGCACGTTCTTCGAATGTCCAAAATTAGGGTTTCCGAATTAGGGTTTCGATTTTAAGCACTCTTTTACTGTTTTCTGCACTCCGTTACTTCGAAATTCTATTCTAAATCATCAAGCCTAATCATTCGCCGCAAAAGTTTCGAAAAACGTCGACCGTGACTCGGCTTTTTTAGCACGTTCTTCGAATGTCCAAAATTAGGGTTTCCGAATTAGGGTTTCGATTTTAAGCACTCTTTTACTGTTTTCTGCACTCCGTTACTTCGGAATTCTATTCTACATCATCAAGCCTAATCATTCGCTGCAAAAGTTTCGAAAAACGTTGACCGTGACTCGGCTTTTATAGCACGTTCTTCGAATGTCCATAATTAGGGTTTCCGAATTAGGGTTACGATTTTAAGCACTCTTTTATTGTTTTCTGCACTTCGTTACTTCGGAATTCTATTCTACATCATCAAGCCTAATCATTCGCTGCAAAAGTTTCGAAAAACGTTGACCGTGACTCGGCTTTTATAGCACGTTCTTCGAATGTCCATAATTAGGGTTTCCGAATTAGGGTTACGATTTTAAGCACTCTTTTATTGTTTTCTGCACTTCGTTACTTCGGAATTCTATTCTACATCATCAAGCCTAATCATTCGCTGCAAAAGTTTCGAAAAACGTTGACCGTGACTCGGCTTTTATAGCACGTTCTTCGAATGTCCATAATTAGGGTTTCCGAATTAGGGTTACGATTTTAAGCACTCTTTTATTGTTTTCTGCACTTCGTTACTTCGGAATTCTATTCTACATCATCAAGCCTAATCATTCGCCGCAAAAGTTTCGAAAAACGTCGACCGTGACTCGGCTTTTTTAGCACGTTCTTCGAATGTCCAAAATTAGGGTTTCCGAATTAGGGTTACGATTTTAAGCACTCTTTTATTGTTTTCTGCACTTCGTTACTTCGGAATTCTATTCTACATCATCAAGCCTAATCATTCGCTGCAAAAGTTTCGAAAAACGTTGACCGTGACTCGGCTTTTATAGCACGTTCTTCGAATGTCCATAATTAGGGTTTCCGAATTAGGGTTACGATTTTAAGCACTCTTTTATTGTTTTCTGCACTTCGTTACTTCGGAATTCTATTCTACATCATCAAGCCTAATCATTCGCTGCAAAAGTTTCGAAAAACGTTGACCGTGACTCGGCTTTTATAGCACGTTCTTCGAATGTCCATAATTAGGGTTTCCGAATTAGGGTTACGATTTTAAGCACTCTTTTATTGTTTTCTGCACTTCGTTACTTCGGAATTCTATTCTACATCATCAAGCCTAATCATTCGCTGCAAAAGTTTCGAAAAACGTTGACCGTGACTCGGCTTTTATAGCACGTTCTTCGAATGTCCATAATTAGGGTTTCCGAATTAGGGTTACGATTTTAAGCACTCTTTTATTGTTTTCTGCACTTCGTTACTTCGGAATTCTATTCTACATCATCAAGCCTAATCATTCGCCGCAAAAGTTTTGAAAAACGTCGACCGTGACTCGGCTTTTTTAGCACGTTCTTCGAATGTCCAAAATTAGGGTTTCCGAATTAGGGTTTCGATTTTAAGCACTCTTTTACTATTTTCTGCAGACCGTTACTTCGAAATTCTATTCTACATTTCAAGCCTAATCATTCGCCGCAAAAGTTTCGAAAAACGTCGACCGTGACTCGGTTTTTTTAGCAGGTTCTTCGAATGTCCATAATTAGGGTTTCAAAATTAGGGTTTCGATTTTAAGCACTCTTTTACTATTTTCTGCAGACCGTAACTTCGAAATTCTATTCTACATCATTAAGTCTAATCATTCGCCGCAAAAGTTTCGAAAAACGTCGACCATGACTCGGTTTTTTTAGCAGGTTCTTCGAATGTCCATAATTAGGGTTTCCGAATTAGGGTTTCTATTTTAAGCAATCTTTTACTGTTTTCTGCACTCCGTTACTTCGGAATTCTATTCTAAATCATCAAGCCTAATCATTCGCCGCAAAAGTTTCGAAAAACGTCGACCGTGACTCGGCTTTTTTAGCATGTTCTTCGTACGTCAAAAATCAGGGTTTCCGAAATAGGGTTTCTATTTTAAGCACTCTTTTACTGTTTTCTGCAGACCGTTACTTCGGAATTCTATTCTACATCATCAAGCCTAATCATTCGCC
>NW_019268529.1:25261-26379 GCF_002738365.1 Cucurbita moschata
TATTCTACATCGTCAAGCCTAATCATTCGCCGCAAAAGTTTCGAAAAACGTCGACCGTGACTCGGCTTTTTTAGCACGTTCTTCGAATGTCCATAATTAGGGTTTCCGAATTAGGGTTTCGATTTTAAGCAATCTTTTACTTTTTTCTGCACTCCGTTACTTCGGAATTCTATTCTAAATCATCAAGCCTAATCATTCGCCGCAAAAGTTTTGAAAAACGTCGACCGTGACTCGGCTTTTTTAGCATGTTCTTCGTACGTCAAAAATTAGGGTTTTCGAATTAGGGTTTCGATTTTAAGCACTCTTTTACTGTTTTCTGCAGACCGTTACTTTGAAACTCTATTCTAAATCATCAAGCCTAATCATTTGCCGCAAAAGTTTCGAAAAACATCGACCGTGATACGGTTTTTTTAGCATGTTCTTCGTACGTCAAAATTTAGGGTTTCCGAATTAGGGTTTCGATTTTAACCACTCTTTTACTGTTTTCTGCAGACCGTTACTTCGAAATTCTATTCTACATCATCAAGCCTAATCATTCACCGCAAAAGTTTCGAAAAACGTCGACCGTGACTCGGCTTTTTTAGCTTGTTCTTCGAATGTCCAAAATCAGGGTTTCCGAATTAGGGTTTCGATTTTAAGCACTCTTTTACTATTTTCTGCAGACCGTTACTTCGAAATTCTATTCTACATCTTCAAGCCTAATCATTCGCCGCAAAAGTTTTGAAAAACGTCGACCGTGACTCGGCTTTTTTAGCACGTTCTTCGAATGTCCATAATTAGGGTTTCCGAATTAGGGTTTCGATTTTACGCAATCTTTTACGTTTTTCCGCACTCCTTACTTCGGAATTCTATTCTAAATCATCAAGCCTAATCATTCGCCACAAAAGTTTAGAAAAATGTCGACCGTGACTCAACTTTTTTAGCATGTTCTTCGTATGTCAAAAATCAGGGATTCCGAATTAGGGTTTCGATTTTAAGCACTCTTTTACTATTTTCTGCAGACCGTTACTTCGGAATTCTATTCTACATCATCAAGCCTAATCATTCGCCGCAAAAGTTTCGAAAAACGTCGACCGTGACTCGGCTTTTTTAGCACGTTCTTCGAAGTTCCAAAACAA